>NC_044384.1:122771085-123071085 GCF_006542625.1 Nomascus leucogenys | reverse complement strand
TCATAGATTCACATCCTAGATTTAAATCTTTAGTCCATTTTGATTTGATTCTTGTATATGGTGAGTGATAGGACACTAATTTTATTCTTTTGCATGTGGTTATCTAGTTTACCCAGCACGATTTGTTGAAGAGGCTGTCCTCTTCCCAGTGTATGTTCTCAGTACCTTTGTCACAAATGAGCTGACTGTAAATAGGTAGCATTATTTCCGGGTTCTCTATTCTGTTTAATTAGTCTATGGGTCTATTTTTATGTGGCTTTGGTTACTTTGGCTTTGTGTAGTATATTTTGAACTCGGGTAGTGTGATGCTGCCAATTTAGTTGTTTTTGCTCAGGATTGCTTCAGGCCCTATTTTGGTTCCATATAAATGTTAGGTTTATTTTTTCTATTTCTATGAAAAATCTCATTGGTAGATTGATAGGGATTATATTGAATTTGTAGGTTGCTTTGGGTAGTATTATGATTTTAATTGTATTAATTTTTGCAAACTATGAGTATAGGATGTCTTTTCATTTCTTGTATGTTCTTTTCATCAGTGTTTTTTTCCTCAACTGTTTTTTCTTGTATAGATCTTTCATTTATTTGGTTAAATTGATTCCTAGGTATTTTATATTTTTTGTAGGTATTGTAAATGGGATTGCTTTCTTGAGTTCTTTTTCAGATTGTTCACTGTTGGCATATATAAATGCTACTGATTTTTGTATGTTGGTTTTGTATCCACAACTTTACTGAATTTGCTTAACAGGTTTTTGTTAATTTTTGTTGATTTTTTTTCTGGATGATCTGCGTGTTACCAAGAGTGAGGTGTTAAAGTTCCTTACTATTATTATATTACAGTCTCTCTCTCTCTCTTTAGATCTTTAATATTTGCTTTGTATACTTGAGAGCACCAGTGGTGGGTGCATAGATATTTATAATTGTTTTGCTGAATCCACTTGCTGAATTCACGCCTTTATCATTATATAATGACCCTCTTTGTCTCTTTTTAGTCTTTGATTTTTACTCTATTTTTCCTGATGTAAGTATAACTACTTCTGGTTTTTTTTTTTTTTAGTTTTGTTTTTTTTGTTTGTTTGTTTCAAGTTTTATGTAATACCTTTTTCCACTCCTTCACTTTGTCTATGTGTCTTGATACTCGAAGTGGGTTTCTTGTAGGCAGTATATATTTGGATCATGTTTCTTTATTAATTTAGCCACTCTCTGCCTTTTAATTGGAGAATTGAATTCATTTAGTCAGTGTTGTTATTGATAAGTAAGGACTTAACTACTGCCATTTTGTTGCTTGTTTTCTGGTTGCTTTGTAACTCCTCTCTTCCTTTCATTCTTTCTTACTGTCTTCCTTTAGGGTTAAGTGATTCTCACTGGTAGTATATTTTAATCCATTGCTTGATTTTTAAAACATTTTTGTGGGTACCTAGGTATATATACTTACGGGTTAACTGAGATGTTTTGATACAGGCATGTAATCTGAAATAAGCATACCACGGAGAATGGGGTATCCATCTCAAGCATTTATCCTTTGAGTTACCTATAATACAATTACATTCTTTAGGTTATTTAAAAAATACAATTAAGTTTGTTATTGACTATAGTCATCCTACTGTGCTGTCAAATAGTAGGTCTTATTCATTCTTTCTATTTTTTTTTGTGCTCATTAACTGTCTGCGCTTCCCCTACCATCCCCCGACTACTCTTTCTAATTTCTGGTAACCATCCTTCTACTCTCTATGTCCATGAATTCAATTGTTTTGATTTTTAGATCCCACAAATAAGTAAAAACATGAAATGTTTGTCTTTCTGTTCCTGACTTATTTCACTTAACATCATAATCTCCAGTTCCATCCATGTTGTTGCAAATGATGGATCTCATTCATCTTTTTTATGGCTGAATAGTACTCCATTGTGAATATGTACCACATTTTCTTTATCCATTCATCTGTTGATGGACAGTTAGGTTGCTTCCAAATCTTCACTATTGTAATCAGTGCTACAACAAACATAGGAGTACCGATGTCTTTTTGATATACTGATTTCCTTTCTTTTGGGTATATACCCAGCAGTGGGATTGCTGGTACTTGATATTTTTAGTGAATCTATTATAGGTTTTGGGGTTGTGGTTATCATGAGTTTACAAAAACATCTTATAGATGTTATTTTAAGGAGATGTCAGCTTATCTTAGAATAGAAACAAATAATGAAGAAATAGAAAAAAAATCTCTACACTTTAACTCCATTCCTCTCACATTTTGACTTTTAGTTATTGTATTTACATATTTTTATATTACCCATATCTTTACAGATTGCTCTAGCTGCTTTTTTGATAGATTTGTGTTTGGAGTTTCATTCTAGAGGTATGAGTCTATTGCACCACAGACTTACAGTACTAGAGTTCGGGGTTTGTCTCTACTCAATTTACTAGCATACTATGTCTGGCAGATTGTGGGAGGGGTGTCATAAACATAGAAATCTGATTCTCTTATTGTCTGCCCAGTTTTTTCACTTCTCTTTGGACCCAGGGATTGCTTCATCCTCAGATTTCAGTTCTGGGATATTGCTCTTCGTAATCTTGGCAGAAGGTATTTGTTTTTAGTTTTCTCTTAGGGAGAAGTGAAGCTTGATTCCTTGTACTCCACCATTTTGGTGATGTAACTTTTGTCTCAAAATACATGTTGGAATCTTTTGTTCACTGATAACTCCCTAACGCTTTTTTTCTCTTTTATGTCTTAAGTGTAATTTTAATGGAAAGAAAAGATAAATTAATTAGTCTGTAATCTTAAACAGCACCGGACAATTTACTTTCTTTATTTAACAATATATTGTGAACATACTGTTTAAGCATAGGCATGATTTTAGTTTTGAGGTAGAAATTATATTCTTTATTCCTTAGTTCTATATTTAGACACTTCTAATGAAATTCAAAGTGAAGACAAATATTTTTCCAATATTGAACTCACTATATGATGATTTTTTTAATTTTGTTATTGATTTGTTTAGAGGCCTTTAGTTTGTTTTGTTTCTTTCCAGAGAAAGAATCCCAAATTTTCCTATCCTCAACCTGTTGTTTTACTCTGCAGATTCAGATGTCATGCATTAAAGATGCATGCTCTCATTTTTGCATCGTGCAATTTAAAACTACTTCCATTTTTACATTCTAATTTTAAAACTTGTAGAGTCCTTTTCTTAATATTTGTGTCGTGATTCTTGAAACAATCATTATGCAGTTCTCACTAGAACTGAGAATAAGAACGTTATCACTCTTTGTTGGGATTATGACATTTACTTCAAAAATAAGGAAAGTAAATGACAATGTATAAATCAATTTGAATGTCAAGTTACAATTTTCTAATTAGATTAGCTCAGGATTTAATTTTTTGTGTATTATAGTTTAAGATAAGTGGTCAACTGAATTAAAAACTTTTTTCACATTAGGGCAACAAAATTTTACCTTTAAATAAATCAGCTGTATGACTTCCATGACAATATAACTTAAATCCAAAGGTCAATTGAGAATGGGTACATGCAGGAAAAAGTAACTAAGCAGTCTAAATTTTGTATTCTGATTCATTCTATCGATATAATTTTTTATTTATAATGTGACTGTATTTGAAGACAGTCTGAAGAACTTAATTTGAACTGTCTTGTTAGATCTGTTTTATTCTTACAAGTCTTAATATACTGAATAAAATTGGCAGCCATTCAATGTAGACCTAAAGCATATAGCTTGATTATTAAGATTTGGAGTTAGCATTTTAGCACAATTTATCAAATTTCCAATTATTTACTTTTCCCTTGAAAATATTTAACTGAGCAGGCCGGGCGCGGTGGCTCACGCTTGTAATCCCAGCACTTTGGGAGGCCGAGGCGGGCGGATCACGAGGTCAGGAGATCGAGACCACGGTGAAACCCCGTCTCTACTAAAAATACAAAAAATTAGCCGGGCGTGGTGGCGGGCGCCTGTGGTCCCAGCTACTCGGAGAGGCTGAGGCAGGAGAATGGCGTGA
Organism: Nomascus leucogenys; assembly: GCF_006542625.1. Classification (NCBI taxonomy): domain Eukaryota; kingdom Metazoa; phylum Chordata; class Mammalia; order Primates; family Hylobatidae; genus Nomascus; species Nomascus leucogenys. The sequence continues at coordinate 123,067,084 of NC_044384.1, read as the reverse complement.
ACCCGGGGGGCGGAGCTTGCAGTGAGCCGAGATTGTGTCACTGCACTCCAGCCTGGGTGACAGAGTGAGACTCCATCTCAAAAAAAAAAAAAGAAAATATTTAACAGGGCAGAATATAGTTGCCGCAAAAGGCACCAGCCATTAAATATGCCAATATGCTGTTTTCGTCCTTTCTACCTTCATATCTGACTTTGGATGAAACCTATCAGGTATCTTTATTATTACAAAAGAAGATCTTTATTAAGCTTCTTGGAGCTATGCCAGAAATTATCCACCAGTATCTGCATAAACTAGTCTCTGAATGATAACAGTTTTGCATAGATACAGGCTCTTAATAAATTTTTGTGGGATCATTAAGTATAGGGTTGACATAGGAGCATAAATTTCTTAATTAGGTAAAAGAACGAGCAGTGAAAGTTAAATATACATCATAGAGAAGATTAAAGATAAATGTAGTTTAAAGATTAGAAGGAAACTAAATAATTATTTGTTGAGCACTTGAAAAAAATCATGAAAGACAAAGTAGAGTGCTCTCATTCTACATTGGTTTTTCCACATTTTAATTTTCTTATCTACCTAGAAATATAACTCACTTAAAAGCAGTCTAGAAAGGAAATCAAACATTTATTATATCTTCAGTGTGTCCCAGATACTGAAATGGGTTTCATATGCTGCTTAATTTCATCATTAAAACTATCTGTGAATTAACTATTATTACCATCAACATATACAGATGATAAAAAGATGTTCAGATCATTTAACTGACTTGCCTTAATTTGAAAATCTTGTAGGAAACAAAGTGAGAATTTAAGCCCAGACCTAGGGATGATGTTCAGCTGATGCACATGGCCATGATCGTTGTTAAATATTTTGAGTATCAACACTTCCTAAGCCAGTCTAATTCTGAAGTTTATATTTTTTTCATTATTTCATGCCTTATAAATATTTATTCAGTGCTTCTCTTTGACGAGTGTTCTTTTAGATGCTAGGGATAAAGTAATTAATAAGATAGATATGGGCCTTGTCCTAAGTGGACTTGTCTTGTAGAGGATGTCACTAAATAAACTATAATACAATGTGTTAAGTGGTATGCAGAGGGAGTGGAGATTGCTGAGGCATATAATAGGGATACTGACTCCTACTTATTATCTTTCAGATTAACTTAGACATCACTTCTCCCAAGTAGCTGGACACTGCCTGAAAATATCAGGTGTGCCTTATGTGCTTCCATAGTGTTCTATATTTGGCCCATAATAGTACTTATCATCACTTGTGGAGAGGGGTCTTGTATTTACCTTTGCATTTTATACCTGGTTCATAGCAAACCCTCAAGAAATAGTTCTAGAACAAAGAAAATAGAATCAAGGTCTGAGACTGCAGCAAATCAGTGAGAGAGTAGTTTTAAATAAGCTTTTAGGTATTTGGATGGGAAGTGATGGAGATATCTTTGTAAAGCCAGAGGAAAATTTATCTTTTGAGAATGAGGAATATATTCTAGAATGAAAAAGATTTAGAATAATCACTGAGGGGATGCAAGAGGAAAAAGAGAAATAATACATTAAAAAGCCTTAAACAAGTGCTGTAGAATGAGGGTAAAATTCCTGAGGTTAAAACAAAAAACAGCAAAAAATGCCCTTAAGAATGTTACTGTGAATTCTTTCCTGAATATCAACAAGTAGAAAGTTTGTCTTTTCTGAAGTTTGTGTTTTTCTGAAATCTACCTTTATACAATAAATATCTTCTGCATTAAAATGGGTCGTTGAAACAAAAGTTTAGAAGGAAAATACCTCTCTGTTCTATTTCCAAAGCATTTTTTTTACACTGGATGTATTAACACCAGTCATTATTTCAGCAATATTAAGTAACTTAGGACATACAAAGAAATGATTGCACTCTTTAAATGGGTGACTTTTGTGAAATGTGAATTATATCTCACAATAAAATTGTTAAATTAAAAAAAAATGAGAACCTTTTCCATAGCAAAACTAGAGAATAGAAAAGACCATTTGTAGCTCAAGTAACATATCAAGAAGTTTCTTAGAAGGTGGCTTTCTGTTTTGGGGGTCAAAGGGACAGGTGAATTATAATGGAGTAGACCTAATCTTGGAACAAGAACATTAAGTGAATCAAGTTTATTTTAATTTTTAATTATTTTTTATGTTTTTAGTTTATGTATTTTTGAGACGGAGTCTAGCTCTGTCGCCCGGGCTTGAGTGCAGGGCGTGATCTCGGCTCACTGCAAGCTCCTCCTCCCGGGTTCACACTGTTCTCCTGCCTCAGCCGCCCGAGTAGCTGGGACAACAGGTGCCCACCACCATGCCTGGCTAATTTTTTGTATTTTTTTAGTAGAGACGGGGTTTCACCGTGTTAGCCAGGATGGTCTCGATCTCCTGACCTCATGATCCGCCCACCTCAGCCTCGCAAAGTGCTGGGATTACAGGCATGAGCCACCACGCCCGGCCAGTTTATCTTTTTTTATACTGGACTCCTTCCCTTCACCACCGGTATAAATATATGTCATAACTTGCTCTGACCCCACAACGTTTTCCAGCTTGCTCTTTTCTCTGCATTTCCTCACTTCCACAGAAACATGCAAACAAACAAACAGAAGCAACTGCTCAAAGAATCACCTGAATTTGTTTTATCCATTTCCTTGCTTTATAATTATTCTTTAGCATGCTCCAATGAGAATTTCATCTTTACTATATAAACCTGGCATTGCTCTTGTCATGTCATCAATGACTTCCATGTTGAAATTCAATGGCAACTTCTCTGTCTTCATTCTTGAAAATTCTAAATAATGTCCAACACAATCAACCATTTAGTTTTTCTGGAAACATAAATGTCACTAACTTTTATCTGATTATTTAGGTTGAAACCTTAGTAGTCAAACTTGATTAATCTCTTTCCATTTTTCCCTACATGCAATATGTCAGTGAGTCCTGCATATTTGACCTCTGAAACATATGCAGAATGAGTCCACTTTTTTTCAAAGCTCTGTTCCCACCCAAGGCCAAAACATTATCTTTTTCCACAAGTCTGTTCTCTACCTAATAATGTGCTGTGTTTAAAATATATATACTTTGTTGAATTTTACCAAATATATATATACTTGGTATATATATATATATTTGGTATATATATATATATATATATATATATATACAGAAAAGTAAAAAAATTATTAATTTAAGTCTTTACTGAAGTCTCTTGAAAGGATGGCAGATGGGGAAGTACTTCATTTAATAGAAAATAAAATTCCATACTCATTTGTCCTCCTCAAAGTTCCAAACTGTGCAGGAATTGCTTGCCTCCCTAAAAACTTCACTAGTAGTCTATTGTTCACTGAAACCCTTAACAATAACATAAACAGTCAATTAACACCTACTTTGTATGTTATATCTATTGTATACAGTATTCTTACAATAAACCTAGAAAAAAGAAAATGTTACCAAGAAAATCATAAGAGAAAATATATTTACTATTTATTAAGTGGAACTGGATCATCATAAAGGTCTTCGTCCTTACTGTCTTTATGTTGAGTAGGCTGAGGGTTGGTTTTGCTGTTTCAGGGATGATGAAGGTGGAAGAAAATCTGCATGTAAGTGGACCCATGCAGTTCAAACCTATGTTATTCAAGGGTCAACTGTGTATGTGAATGTTAGAACACCACCAGCCTCGGTGACACAGTGAGACTATGTCTTTACTAAAAATAAAATAAATTAGATAAGCATGGTGGCACACGGCTGTACTCCTAGCTACTCAGGAGGCTGAGTGGGAGGATTGCATAAATCCAGGAGTTTGAGGCTGCAGTGAGCTATGATCCCACCACTGCACTTAGGCCTGGGCAACAGAGAGAACCCTTATCTCAAAAACAAAAGTTTGGAAGAATAAAGTGGCTGTATTAATTTGGTAGGACTTCTGTAACAAAATACAACAGATTGGCTGGCTTAAAGAACAGAAATTCGGCCGGGCGTGGTGGCTCATGCCTGTAATCCCAGCAATAGGAGGCCAAGATGGGTGGATCACCTGAGGTCAGGAGTTTGAGACCAGCCAGACCAACATGGAGAAGCCCCATCTCTACTAAAAATACACAATTAGCCGGGTGTGGTGGTGCATACCTGTAATCCCATCTACTCGGGAGGCTGAGGCAGGAGAATCGCTTGAACCTGGGAGATGGAGGTTGCAGTGAGGTGAGATTGTACCATTGCATTCCAGCCTGGGCAAGAAGAGTCAAACTCCATCTCAAAAAAAAAAAAAAAAAAGAGAGAGAGAGAAATTTATTTGCTCACAATTCTGGAAGTTAGAGGCCTGAGATCAAGTCTGAGATCAACCCTGTTGACAGGATGGGTCCCTTCTGAGAGCTATGAGGGAAGGATCTGTTTCAGACCTCTCTTTTTGGTTTGTAGATGGCCATCTTCTCCCTGTCTTCACATTGCCTTTCCTCTGTATGTGTCTGTGTCCAAATTTCCTCTTCTTCCAAGGACACCAGACATATTGGATTAAGGTTCACCCTAATTACCTCATTAAATTTAATTACCTCTTTAAAGACCCTAACTCCAAGTAGAGTAATATTCTGAGTTACTGGGGATTAGAACTTTAACATGTGAATTTTTTTGGAGAGGAGGGCAGTCAATTCAGCTGATAATAGTGGCTTTCCTGCTTTTGTTTTGAATACTTACTATTCTGCCAAAGACAATTTATAGAATGCTTTTATTGGTTCTTTTCTCCATTTTCACAAACTCTGAAGCTTAATCTAGCTTAATAAAAGAGAAAAAGGGTACATATAATACTTAAGATACTGAGTCTTTGATAGGAAAGCTGGATCCTGCTGTAAAGTGCCCTTAAGTCTTTCAAAATCCTGTCCTAATGAGTAAAATTAAGGAAATTTCAGGGTACATAGATATTATATTAATTGTATGGTAAAACAAATGTTAGTTTCAGTCTTTCCACATTAAGAAGTAGTAGTTGAAGCATTTTCAATGACGACTGGCTATACTTGTTTTGCCTCATAATAATAAATTTATAATAACAAAATCACATGGAATTGACACTAGCAGTATTTGTTAACAATTTTGAATTAAGGTATTGCCAAGGTTTTGATCACTCAACCCTGTACTGTTGAAATATTAATCAGGGCAGACTTAGCTTTCTAGTGCAAATACCTTGAAGGAGAGGATAATTCCTAAATATACAGAGGTAACTTGACTGTCTATGTTGCATTCTGTGTCATCTCCCCAATATTAATATTCAATAAGGTGTTTAATTTATATAAGACGTCTAAAGCAGAACCACAGCTCCTTTTGGGAAAATGGCAAATCTTTAGGATGAAAGAACCTATGCAAATAGTACCAAAGCATTACCACATAGTAGCTAATACACTCTATTAAATGTTACATATCAGAAAAATAAAACATGCAAGTCTTAAATATGACACAAAGCAAAGGTTAATGCTTCTTGGATTACATTTCATAGAGAGCTTACAAGGGGTATAAATAGTTGACTATTTTATTTGTATTATGTGACTGACAATGTCACTGAAAACCTGTACAATGTAGTTTTAGCTATGGATTCAATTAGCCTTTGTGAAGGTTTTACCTGTGTAAAATGGGCATTTGGTGTGTTTGACCTATTAGGGTGTATTTCTTTTTCTACTTTATAAGTAAAAAAAAAAAAATCTAGAAGATAAGAGGTGTGTGTTAAAGCTGCGTGGGCTGGTTTTTGGGTGGCCTTTTTAAGTCAAGACATTCTAAATATTGGGATGTTAGGTGATTAATGAATTCTGAACGTGGACCTCTTCAATTCTAAAATTTTCATTTAAAGCCTCCTTCACATGAACCTAAACCAAAGTACTCTTATTGCCACTTTTCTGAAAGTTCAGGGGAAAAATGTCAATTCACACTTTTTATAATGAATGAAGAACATTTGCCTATTTTATAAAAATGTGACTTAATGCTAACTTTTAAAACTGGATTTTTAAAAAATTGGATGGTATAGGTACCCTGTAATTTTATAATTATTCATCTAAACTTAAAATTTAATATTTCTTCCTTTTAGAAAAAATCAATATGCTCCATACCACCATATACACAGACCATGTAGTGAATTTCCTGGGCTCTCCCACAGCTTTAGAGGTATAAGAAAAGCTAGAGCTTTAGAGCCCTAGCCATTATCATTTTCCTCCATATTTTAAATTTGGGTAATACATTTCTGCTGGTATTAATGGTAGAATATACTGTAATGTGGATCATCTCTACTTCTGTGTTTATTTGTTACTAGACCCAACCACAGTCTTCCTTCCTTGCTTTCATCTTTCTCTGCTCATGGAATATGTTATATGTATTTATACACTTTGTATTAATATGTTAGAAATCACAAATCTGTTTCGTACTTTTTATGTTATTAAATACTGCTTGTCAAACTTTTTCTTGTATACTAAATAAAGTTAGTCTTACTAGAAAATTTTTTAAAAATACAAACAAGAAAGCAACCTTACAGCTTCCCTGCTTTCCTGAAGCTCTTCTACTGAGTACATTCACTTCAGACTATGTATTCTGGGTATTAATTCATATGTCTGTGTACTGAAAATATTTCATTCTGGTTACTTGCCTTTCAATTTACTTTATGGTTTTAATTTTTCAGTGTACCTTTAGTTACACAGAAGATTTAGTCTTGACACATTCAAGTTTACCAATCTTTCTTTTTTTTTTTTTTTTTTTTTTTGAGATGGTGTCTCACTCTGTCACCCAGGCTGGAGTGCAGGGGGACCATGTTGGCTCACTGCAACCTCCATCTCCTGGGTTCAAGCAATTCTTCTGCCTCAGCTTCCTGAGTAAGCTGGGATTACAGGTGCCCACTACCACGCCCAGCTAATTTTTGTATATTTTTAGTAGAGATGGGGTTTCACCATGTTGGCCAGGCTGGTCTCCAACTCCTGACCTCAGGTGATCCACCCGCCTTGGCCTCCTAAAGTGCTGGGATTACAGGCCTGAGCCACTGCGCCCGGCCAACCAATTCTCTTTTATGACTTTTGTGTTTTACATACATTTCTACTTCAATATTATACATATTTTATACTGTTTTGTCAGTCTAGAATTTATGTTTATAAATGGTGCTAGGTTAAGATTAAACTTTATTTTTTATTGTAAGAATCACAAATAGGTGTTGAATTTCTCATGCTTTTGGGGGACATATTAAGATGATCATATGGTTTTCCTTCTTTAATCTATAATGTGGCATGTCGTGAAAACAAGGCAAGTGGTCAAGACCTGCACATATCAGACCTGTTGAAACAGTATTTAATTTACTGGAGAAAGCTCAAAGGGACAGGGATCAATAGCTCAAAGTGTGGGTCTCTGTGACATCATCCCACTCTGAAGCAGACAGGGCATAGCAATTTTTAAAGGCCATATGACAAGTTCCATTAGAGGGACCTTGACTGTTGGCCTGTATAGCTTTTAATTAATAATTAGAGAAATACCACCTCATCCCCTGGCATGATCAGGTACCAGAATACAGTATGATGTGGAAGAACTTTTATTCCAGCACTATTCTGAAAGCATGGGTATTCAAGGTTGATGAGATGTCCCAGCCCAACTGCATCCAGGCCTTATGGTTACGGCTTTAAGATAGTGCAATATAAGAGTAGGATTGACCATATCAGTACACATGATTAGACTAGCACCAGCTCCTTCTCTGGCATGATAAGGGTTGGAGGTGACACTGGCGTCCAAACATTGTGGTTGACCAAAATTGATTGCTGTAGGCTCTGGGCCATAGTTAGTTTCTATGGAGCTTTTTAGGACATCATATCTTTGGGAGGCTAGCTTGCAGGGGACCATTCTTGGATTAATTAATTCTTACTCTTATTACCTATTTGGCCAGGTGAATTTTTCTCTTAATATTCTAACAGATGTGATTTACTGTTTCAGTTAGGATTTTAAAAATCTACTTTCCTAAGTGAGATTAACATAACCATTTATTTTCTTGTTTCTTACACTGTCCTTATCTGGCTTTTAAGCTTTTTTTTTTTTTTTTTTTTTGAGTTAAATATATACATTGTATCCTTTAGTAACTTTAAAATTTTTGTTTCTATAGTCATATTTCTAATACAATTTATTTCTGTTTTCTCTTTTTGAAGAACCAGCTTTTGCTTTTGTTGATTGTTATAAACTGAATGTTTGAGTCTTCCCTAAATACAAATGTTGAAACTCTGACCTCCAGTCTGGCTAAATTTGGAGTGGGACTCCTAAGAAAGTAATTAGGAATAAACGAGTTCATAAAGGTGGTATCCTGATCTGGAAGGATTAATGCCCTTATAAGAAAAGACACCAGAAAACTCACTTCCTCTTTTCTTGCATACACACCAAAGAAAGGCCATGTGAGGATCTAGCAACGAGGCATCAGTCCATAAGCCCGAAAGAGAGCCCTCACCAGAAACCAAATCAGCCAGAACCTTTACCTTGAACTTCTAGTTTCTAGAACTCTAAGAAAATTAATTTACGTTGTTTAAGTTACCCAGTCTGTGATATTTTGTTATGCCTCCCAAAACAGACTAATAGATTCATTGTGTTTGTTTTTTCCTTGCCTGTTTTTTAGTTTATTCATTTCTCTTATACATCATTTTGTAAAGTTCAAGGTGCATCCTATGAAAAATTATTAGCTAAAGTTTGCCTCTCATTAATATTTATTTTTTATTATTTTGATAGCCTATCAATTCATTTAAACAATTTTGATGGTCTAATTTAAAATATCCATGATATTGTATTGATTATTTTAAAAATAAACAGCCTTTTATATTTATATTTTTATGAGTTAAGGTTATGTGATTATAGATATTCTAAAATGCTCTACTGTTTATTAAGCCTATGCTTTATAGGATACCTGTTTTCTTTTGTTGGATTTGTTTCTTCTCTTTTATTGTTGGCTCTTCTCTTTGATTTTTGTGATTGAATGATCAGCTGTATTTTTGATTCATTGTTAGTCTGTTTATGAGTTCTCTGCTTACTTTAGTTTTTCTCCAAAAAGGAGAAGGAGAATTGGTGGGGCAGACTCCTGGATAGGGTGAGCCAATAGCTTCTTCTGAGCAGTAAAAACTTCCTGTTCCTCCTGAATATCGGTAGACTACTGAAGCTCCTGTTTTCCCCCTGCAGCCCAGCATCAGCTGTCTCTGCTTTTCCTGGCAACAGGCATCTCTGTTGCTTTTTCTTGGCCAAAGAGAGATTACCCTGTATGCTGTTACTTCAGTACTCAAACCAATCACTCTTGGTTTTCCCAGATCCCTCCAGTATTCACTATCTGTCACTTGCAGGCTTAGCAAACCCTTGGACCACCTCTCATCTTTGTAGGCGTTTTCTTCTGTGCATGTTCTGCACATGGTTTTCTTCTCTTTGTTCCCATCTGTCTTCTTTCATGGAATGATTCCCCATAATTTCTAGAGATCTGAGGGTACTATTTTTTTTTAATTATGTATTTTCGAAGATATGAAAATTTACTCTTCTGTAATTTCCTGGCACTTGAAGTGAGATGCGAAGGCTCTGGCAAGTATTTAGTCATCTGTCTTAAACCAGTCTCCAAGACAGTTACATTTTAAAAGTTGTTTTATTTTCATATAATATCAGAGTTACAGAAAAGCTTCAAAAATAGTAGAAAGACTTCTCAGTTACTCTACATCCAGTTTTTTCAAATATTAACATTTTATTACATTTGCTTTATTTATCTTTATATTTTTGTGTACATCTATCTACTCTATCTGAATCATTTAAGAGGAATAATTTAAGAATAAGTTGTAGTGATATCATAAAAAATGGCAGAATATGAAACTCAAAATAAAATCTGTCTGCCCACTATAACAATGATTAAACTGGCAAAATCTTTCAGAATTGACTTTCTTGGAGCTCTGGAATGTAATTTTAGAATCTGACCAAAAACTTAGTAGCACCCAGAAGAGTGTGTAATAAAGAAGGAAGCTGCTAGATTTCAGTAAGAGAGTTTTATGGCATTTTCACTTACCATCTTTATTAGTCAGGGTTCTACAGAGAAACAGAATCAAGAAAATGTGTATGTATAGAGAGATATTTATTTCAAGCAATTGGCTCATGTGATTGTAGAGGCTTGGCAAATCCAAAATATGGTGGGGTAGGTTAGCAGGCTGGAGACAGAAAAGAGTGGCAGTTTGAGCCCAGAGGTAAACAGTTTAATGGTATAATTCCTTCTTGCTTGGGGCAGGGCAGTCTTTCTTTTATTAAGGTCTTCAACTGAATGGGCGACGCCCACCTACATTGTGGAAGACAACCTGCTTGACTCAGGTTGATTTTAATGCTAATCTCATCCAAAACACCTTCACAGAAATTGACACAAAATTAACTATCACAAGTCCCTCCCTTGTTAACCTGACACCCATACACATCTCCTTAAACAATACTTAATCTGCCACTAAAGACTCTAACAGGATCATACTTTTGCCTAATATGATACAACTATCTTGCATACAACTGAAAACACACTAATCCTTTTTCCAGAAGAGGTTGCAAAGTCCTTGTGTGATGTTTGCCCTTTTCCTAGATATCCTGTAACATCAATACTTTGATGTAAAATTAATAGTACTTAAATACTATGACATAAAGTCGATATATCTTATATTACAAGATAATGGGATATTAGGGGAAGAAAACAAGGATATTTGGCTTATACTCACATATATTCATAATAAAATAAGGAAGAACTACTCATGACAATTAAAATTCTCATTTCTGTAACTGGTCATGTAGTCATAACTGGCACCTTCTGCCCCTACCTGTTTGTATTTTCTTTGCACCTTCAGCCAGCATCTCAGCTGATAACCCAGTCCTTCATTCCTGAGTGATGTGGGCCATTAAGTACTCCTGCCTGTTTTGAGTTATTATAATTTTCTCTTACCTTTAGTCACAGTACATGGTAATACTGAGATGCCCCAAAGGATTTCTCTTGTATTGCAGACATACTGTTTCTTCTTCCATTGTGAATCAGTATCCCAGTTTCTTTTTGGAAGTCAAGATCAATCACCTCATCCATCACAGCTCCCTTCTTTGTTGATTTAGATCAATAAGGAGCCCCTCAGCCTAAACTTCCAGTTCAATGGAATCATTGTTGTGTCTCTTAGTAGAAGCATTTTTCCCTCTGGGACTAAGACCTCTAGGCCGACAGAGCATGGCATCTTCGGAACAGGAAGCAAAAATGTTACTAGTGGACCACTAGGGGTAATAGTGAGTAGTGATACTCCCATTCCCACCCCTTGATTCATGGATACAAGATATAAGGGTCCCCTTCAGGTCAGACCTAGAAGCTTTCAGATCACTGATGCAGAACTTGAGCTAGAAATTTGAGTCCCTGAGCTCATCCTTTTTCTTTTTTTTTTTTTTTTCCATCACTTTGTTCAATAACATGAGGAACAACTGGCCAATCTCATTATACTCATTAGTTTGACAAAAATGTTAGAAGATACTATATGCATGGTTGCCCAGATCTTGGCTTTTATAAATGCTTAATTAGGAGCATCCATTGGTGATATTTTGCTTACCTCTATTGCCATATCATGCCATGGACTAAAATTGCTCTCTTTAGTAATGGAAATGGAGTTATTAGTGTCTTTAAATCTAATCAGAGACCAATTACAGAATTCCCAGAACCAATTTAGGAAACACATCCTGAAGATTTTGTTCTTTTAGAACAATTCCCAGTACCAGAATCTGTCTTAGAGTTCTTCAGAGAAACAGAACCAATAGGACATGATATATTTATAAAGAGAGATTTAAGGATACATCTCATGCAATTGTGGATACTTGGCAAGTCCAATTTCTGATGGGGGAGGTCAGTGGGCTGGAGACTCAGGGAAGAGTTGCAGTTTGAGTCTAAAGTCAGTTTTCTGGTAAAATTCCTTCTTACTCAAGGGATGTCAGTGTTTGCGTAATTAAGGCCTTCAACTGACTGAATGAGAACCACCCACATCATGGAAGTTAATCTGCTTTACTCAAAGTTCACCAATTTTAGTGTTAATCTTATCTGAAAACACCTTCACAGGAATATCCAGAATAATGTTTGGTCAAATACCTAGGCACCATGGCCCAGCCAAGCTAACACATAAAATTAACCTTTTTTGAAATCCTCCATTTCCCAGTTTACAGATGGCCATGGGAATGTCAGCCCACATTCTTGATGTGAGTTGCTAGTGCCAGAGAGGGTGACACAACAAAGAATATCATCTTCACAGAGTAAAAGTGCAGATGTGATCCCTCTTAATACTTCATGGTGTATTTCAAAAAACAAAGAATTATTTTTATCATTACTTAACCATAATGTAGTTATCAAAATCAGCATCTTAACATTGATCAAATACTATTACCATATGAGTATGTCTTAAAAGTACTTATTACAAATTCCAAAATTTCCTACCCAAAGTTTTTACCAAATTTATGCTTTTGTCAGCGATATATCAGAATTTCAAATAATTCTTTATTATTTTAAAAATGTGGGTATTATATAGTTTTAAATTTGCTAGATTGATGTACAACTTCTTCAGATTCATCACAGTAGAACCCCTGCCTCTTTAGTGACTACTGACCTCACTTCCCTTCTCTGGAGTTTTGGAGTCTATTTTCTTCATGGAATTTTGCTAGGAACAAAAGAAAAGTCTAACTCTGTAAGTACTTGAGGAACTCCAAAATGTTTTTCTCTAGTACATAAGCATTTTTATTCCCAACACTGTTCTCTATTGCATATATACAATTTTAAAATTTAAGAAAATTCACCTGTATAACTTCTCTATGAAATAATAATTTTTCAGATAAAATTAAAATACTAGGAGGTTAAATGGCTTTCCCAAAGTTAGCCACAAATTAGAAAGTTCTGGAATCTTCTTACGCTTTCTGACTTTGAAGCGGATAACATCATTTTGGGTTGGTTAGGTGGAAGAACAGTGAAACACTCTATCAATATTTGCCAAAAGGAATTCATATCTGCTCTCTTTTATTTTAAAGACAGTGATAAAGGCATCTTTCATGAGAGATGAGAGGTACCAGGCTAGACTAGGGCCCCAGATAGGGATTGAAGGTGATGAAGTGTCCTGGATGTTAATGATTGACAAGAAGCACAACTTTTAGACTAAAATTATTTTCAAGTTAAGGGACATTACATAAGAATTGGAGATAGAATAAACTTTAAGTCCAGCACATACTGCAAAGTAGATAAGGTTTTTAGCAAGTCTTCAGAATTAACAAGACTTAATGACACAGATGTGATAAAAGGGTGACTGATGAAATTTGTAGTCTGATACATGGTTAAAAAGAACATAGAAGAGGATATAGCAGGGAGTCATGCCAGCAACATGGAGCACTACATGATTCCAGCCTTCAGTTCCATCAGTCCCCTCTCCCTGCCACACACACACACACACACAAAGCCAATGAGACAGCTACCGGTGAATGAAAATAGCCCTGGGAGGGCTCAGGAGTCCAATTAACAACCTCCAGCAATGCAGTGGAAGAAAAAATAGACAATATTCTGAAAGAATAATTGCAGAAATGGGCATACCTGAAATGCCTGGAGATGGCTAGGGATACAAAAGAAGGGCAGGGGCTACTAGTGTCAGCAGTGTGGCTTATGCTACCACATGGCAGCCCCTGTGGAAGCCATGGACACCTTGCAGCTTTCACGGAATCCTCATAGTGTTTGTCAGCATAACCTCTAATGCTCTGCTCCACAGAGGATACTGGCAGCTTTCACAACTGAGGTAACCAATAACACTGCCACTGCAGACACCCAGAGAGGGAGATGCTTTTGGGTCCCTCACCCTCACCCCCCAAGAAGGAGCCACTATTTTGCCACCCCAGGACCAGGCCACCACCCACCCAACCCAGTACATGCCCCAGCCCCTAGAGAAAGACAGGAAGAAAGGAGCAAAGGACCCACAAAACAGCCAGAAAAAATTTAACAAAATGGCAATAGTAAGTCCTTACTTACTGTTTGCTATTTACCAATCAGTAATTACCTTGAATGTCAGTGGATCAAATTCTCCAGTTAAAAGACATAGAGTAGCTGGATGGATTTGTTTTAAAGAAAGATCTGATAATATGCTGCCCACGAGACTCACTTCAGCTTTAAGGACATATAGACTGAAAGTGTGGAAAAAGACATTTCATGCAAACAGGATCCAAAAGAGGCCAGGGCTATACATATTAGACAAAATAGACTAAGTCAAAAACTAAGAAGAAACAAGGTCATTATATAATGATAAAAGAGTCAATTCATCAAGAAGATACAACATCCATAAATATATATGCATCAAAAATCTTACTACCCAAATATACAAAGCAAATATTAATAGATCTGAAGGCAGAAATAGACAGGAATACAATAATAGGAAATTTCAGTACCCCACTTTCAACAAAGGAGAGATCATTCAGACAGAAATCCCATAAGGAAACACTGAACTTGTACTACACTTTGGACCTAATGGACCTAACAGAAATGTAGAGCATTCTATCCAACAGTAGCACAAAACACATATCCTCACACATGCACAGAACATTCTCTAGAGTAGATAATATGTGAGGCCATAAAGCGAGTCTTAACAAATATAGGAAGATTGAAATCATATAATTTCTGACCACAATGGTATAAGATCAGGAACCAATAACAGGAAGAATATTATAAATTCACAAGATGTGGTAATTAAACAACATGCCCCTGCACAACCAATGGCTCACCGAAGAAATCAAAAGTGAAATGGAAAAAAAATATTTTGAGATAAAGGAAAAGATATCATACCAAAACTGATGGGCTGATACAAAAACAATACTAGGAGAGAAAAATTTATAGCAATAAATACATACATGAAGAAAAATGAAAGAGTTTAAATAAAGTTTACACCTCAATGAACAAGGAAAAACAAACAGCCCAAAGTTAGCATAAGGTGGGAAATAAAGATTAGTGCAGAAAAGAAAAATAGAGATTAGAAATATACTAGAAAAGATCACAGGAGAGAAGATCAAAGAAACTAAAACTGGTTTCTTGAAAGGATAAACAAAATTGACAAACCTGTAGCTCAACTAAGAAAAAGGAGAGAGAAGACTAAAATAAGAAATGAAAAAGGAGACATTACAACAGATACCATAGAAATACAAAGGATCATAAGAAACTACTATGAACAATTATATGACAACAAATTGGATAACCTGGAAGAAGTGGATAAATTCCTAGAATTATGTAACCTGCCAAGACTGAATCATGAAGAAATAGAAAATCTGAAATAGACGAATAATAAGTAAGGAGTTTGAATCAGTAATCAAAATTTCTCATCAAAGAGATGATAACTTTGCTACTGAATACCACCAAATATTTAAAGACGAATTAATATCAATCCTTCTTAAACTCTTCCAATAAATTGAAAAGGAGGAAACACACTTCTAAACTCATATTACAACATTAGTGTCACCCTTATACCACAATCAGACAAGGACACTACAAGAAAAGAAAATTACAGGTCAATATCCCTGATGAACGTAGATGCAAAAATCCTCAACAAAATGCCATGAAATCAAATTAAACAGCACATTAAAAGGATCATACACTATGATCAAATGAGATTTATCTTTGGGATGCAAAGATGGTTCAACATATACAAATGAATACATGTTATACACCACATTGACAGAATGAGAAACAAGCATTATATGATCATCTCAATAGATGAAAAAAGCATTTGACAAAATTTAACATCAGTTTATGATAAAAACTCTTAACAAAATAGATCTAGAAGGAATGCACTTGAACACCACAAAGGCTGTATATCACAGTTGTATGGCTAACATCATACTCAGTGGGGAAAGGTCCAACGTTTTTCTCTAACAAGACAAGCATACCCACTCTCACTCTCACTGCTTCTGTGCAACATACTGGAAGTTTTAGCCAGAGCAATTAGGCAAGTAAAAGGAGTAAAAGATATCCAAATAAAAAAAGGAAGATGTAAAATTATCTCTGTTTCCAGAGGACATGACATTATGTATAGAAAACCCTAAAGACTCCATCATAAAACTGTTAGAACTAATAAATTTACAAAAGATACAGGATATAAAATAAATATAAAAATTAGTTATGTTTTTGTACACTAACAAGAGCTATCAAAAAAGTAATTCAGAAGAAACTCCCATTTACAATAGCATCAAAAAGAGTAAGATACCTAGGAATAAACTTAACCATGGAGATGAGAGATTGGTACACTGAAAACTATAAAACATTGATGAAATAAACTGAAAAAGAAACAAACAAATGGGAAGATATTTCATATTTGTGGATTGCAGGAACTAATATTGTCAAAATATACTTATGATCCAAAACAATCTACAGATTCAATGCAATTTGTATCAAAATTCCAGTAGCATTTTTCACAGAAATAGACAGTAAAATCCTAAAACTCCTTTGGAACCATGAAAGACTCTAAATTTATAACAGAAGCAATCTTGATCAAGAAGAACAAAGCATCACACTTGCTGATTTGAAATTATATTACAAAGCTATAGTAAGCAAAACAGTATGGTAGCATCATAAAAATAGACATATAAGCAGGAGGAAGAGACCAGAAATAAACCCATGCATATACAACCAATGGATCTTTCACAAAGGCAACAAGAATACACAATGGGGACAAGAATAGTCTCTTCAACAAATTGTCTTAAGAAAACTGGATATTCACATGCAAAAGAATTAAATTGGACCATTATCTTACATCATACACAAAAATCAACTCAAAATATATTAAAGAATGAGACATAAGACCTGAAACTATATAACTCCTGAGAGAAAATATAGGGGGAAGTCTTTATAATATTTGTCTTGGCAATAATTTCTTGGATGTGACACCAAGTGCACAGGCAATAGAAGCAAAAATAAAGTGGGACTACATCCAACTAAAGTGTATCTGCTCAGCAAAGGAAACAATCAACAGAGTGAAAAGGAAGCCTATGGAGTGGGAGAAAGTATTTGTAAGCCATACATCTGATAAGGGGTTAATATCCAAAATTTGTAAGGAATTCATACAATTCTGTAGCAAAATATCAAATAACTTGACTAAAAAATGAGCCAAGGACTTAAGTAGGCATTTCACCAAAGAAGACATATGAATGTCCCACATACGAAAAGATGTTCAACATCAATAATCATCAGGGAAATGCAAATCAAAACCGCAATGAGATAACTCTTCATATCTGCAAGGGTGGCTATTATCAAAAAAGCAGAATGTGTTGGTGAGGATGTGGATTGGCATCCTTTTGCACTATAATGTAAATGGGAATGTAAAATGGTGCAACTGTTGTGGAAAACAGTATGGAGTTTCCCCAAAAAGTTAAAAATAAAACTACCATGTATTACAGCAATCTTACTTCAAAGGTATTTATCCAAAAGAATTGAAAACAGGACCTGGAAGAGGTATTTCCAATCCCATGTTAATTGCGGTAGCATTCACAGTAGCCAAGAAGTGGAAACAAACTAATATCCATCAACAGATAAATGGATAAAGAAAATGTGGCTTATACATACAATGGAATATTGTTCAGCCTTAAAAAGGTGAAAATCTTGTCATTATGACAGCTGAGTAAGCCTGGAGTACATTATGCTAAGTGAAATAAGCCAGACACAAAAAGACAAATACTGTATGATCCAATTATATTTAGAATTTGATAAAGTTGTACTGATGGAAACAAAGTAGAAGGGTGGTTACCAGAGGGCTTGGAGTGGAAAAATAGGGAGATGTTGATCAAAGAGTACAAACTTGCAGTTATAAAATCCTTAAGTTATAGAGACCTAATGTACAGCATAGTGATTATATTTAATAATATATACTTGAAATTTGCTAAGATATTAGATCTTAATTTTTCTTATCAGAAAAAATAATAGATAACTATGAAAGGTGATTGGTATATTAACTTGATTGTGGTAAGTATTTTGCAATGTATCTATGTCAAAACATCATGTTATATACCTTGGTATATACAGTTTTTGTCAATTATACATCAATGAAGCTGGTAGAAAGGGCAAAGGAGCTGATAATGCAGCAGGGGCAGTAGAGAGTTTTTGAGGAAAATCGGAAAAGCCAGAATGGATAGATCATGACACATTAGAACAGAACAAATTTTAGAGATCATCTAGCCCTATTCTCTAATTACATATAAGAACACAGAAGTCCTCTAGAGATTATACAGCTAGAAAGTTGAATAACCAGTAGGAAAAATTATACTTTTGACTTCAATTCTTGATATTTTTCTACTGTCTCTAAAATATTACAAAAATTTAATCCATATCGTTAGAATTATTTTATTAATCATTTCAAGTTCTTTCTGGAGGTAGGCAGGACACAGATAAGTAATATTCTTTTAATCCTGTTAATACTGTAAAAATGGCATTATGTGAACATTTCATGTTTAAAATGAAGGTTTGACTGAAAACACATTATATGTTCAGTATTGCAGTCTTATAAGAATTGTTTACAAGTGACGTATTATCTAGAAAGTGAAAACGATGAAAATTAAAATTATAATGCCAAAATTCTCCAACTCTGCAGACAGTGTTACAGATACTGTTGTTTTTCTCAAACCCAGGAGAGTTGCATAATCTGTGATAGCCTGTAGCTAAAAATGGATATATATCTTCCTATAACAAAAGTATTGCAGGGCGAAAGAATGACAACTTTGGAAGAACAATCATTTTTCTCATTCACATGCAAACAATAAAAGCAATTTCTATCATAAGTAGCCATTTATCTTCATTACTATTCCATATGTATTTATTCATACTGTCTCATTAAATTCTAATTGGGCTAGGTGCAGTGGCTCACACCTGTAATCCCAGCACTTTTGGAGGCTGAGGTGGATGGATTGCTTGAAGCCAGGAGTTTGAGACCAGCCTGGCCAACATGGCGAAACTCCATCTCTATTAAAAACACAAAAATTAGCTGGGCGTGCTGGCATATGCCTGTAATCCCAGCTTCTTGGGAGGCTGAGGCATGAGAATCATTTGAACCTGAGAAGCAGAGGTTGCAGTGAGACAAGATCACATCACAGCACTCTGGCCTGGGTGACAAAACCATACTCTGTCTCAAAAAAAAAAAAAAAAATCTGGTATTGTTCAAAACTCCTTGTGTGTGTTGTGATTTTACCTTTTTGGATACATCAGTCACAAAATAGATATATATTGCAATAAAAATGGATGCTTCATAAGAATTTATATTGGCTATACTCCATCTTAAATACCTTTGTTTTAATGAACGCAAAAACTATGTAATATTTTAATTCAGGAAGAATTGATCTTATTTTTTAATTTTTTCAAACTTTGCTATAACATTTAAAAATAACATGTATGGGCTGGGCATGGTGGTTCATGCCTCTAATCCCAGCTCTTTGGGAGGCCAAGGCAGGTGGATCATTCGAGGTCAGGAGTTTGAGATCAGCCTAGCCAACATGGCGAGACCCTGTCTCTACTAAAATTCCAAAAATTAACTGGGCTTGGTGGCAGGCACCTGTAGTCTCAGCTACTTGGGAGGCTGAGGCAGGAGAATCACTTGAAGCCAAGAGCCACAGGTTTCGGTGAGCCAAGATAGCATCACTGCACTCCAGCCTGGGCGACAGAATGAGACTTTATCTCAAAAATAAATATATAATTAAATAAAAATAACATGTATGTAATACAGAAATCTTTGTAGAATTTATGTAAAATCAACACAGACTTTTCTTATTTTTTATTTAGCTCATGAATTTCACTTAAAGCTATACATACCTATAATAATTGTACTGTTATTAAGTTGCTTAGAACTATTTAGTAGGACTCTACAGGCTTTGGTGTTCTCTTTAATAAATTCAGGTTAGCTAGTAATGCTTATTTCTGCATCATTTCTGTTGTTCTAATGAAGTTCTCACTATGTTTTGTATGCACAGTTTAGTAGCTTTCTTACTAGGTAATTGTTCTGTTTCTGTTTTCTCTGCATCTCTTCCAAAACACAAATTAAATGTAAGACATTGTCAGTCTGGCTGCTATAACAAATAACCGTAGACTGGGTGGCTTCAACAACAAACATGCATTTCTCACAGTTCTGGAGGCTAAAGTCCAAGATCAAGGTGACAGCAGGTCCTATATCTGATGGGCGACTGCTTCCTGGTTTTCAGATGGCTATCTTCTCGCTGTATCCTCACATGGTGAAGAGTCAAGGTAAAAAGAGCAAACTCTGTGCTATTTCTTATTGTAAGGACATTAATCCCATAATGAGGGCTGTCCTCTAATGACCTAATTACTTCCCAAAGGCCCCATCCTCAAATATAATCATCTTGAGGGTGGGACACAACACTTTCTTAATTCCTAGAATTTTTACTTTATAGTTATTTAAAAAGTTATTTTGGATGGTGGACGGGAGGCAGGACTAGATTGCAGCTTCAACTTGGATGGACAGAACAGTGTGTGGAGGCTCACATCATGAATTTTTGCTCCAGAATGACTGCAGGAATAAATCAAGAAACCTGAGAGGATCCACAGACCCTCTGAAGGAACCAGATTGCTCCTGCAAGACCCGGAAGACACCCCAAATACTGTGAGTGTCCAAACTGTGGAAGTGGGAAAGGGAAATTGTCTGCCCCCAAATACACACCCCCATGGAGGAAACTGAAGATGTAGATTACGGGAGGAGATGCTGACCTTACCTGGAGCTGAGTCCATTTATAGAGCCGAGTGAAATACGGGGGTAGCGGAAGCAGCAGGAAAAGCCCTGTGAGCTCGTTGGGTCCCCTAGGAAGCCATATCTGCCTGGCCTCACAGGGGTCCTTCAGGAGGGTGGCCAGAAGCACTGAGAAAATGCCACAGGGAGAAGGAAATATCCAGCTGAACTTTGTAAGGATTTGAGCTGATCGAGAGGCCTCCTTGCCAGAACTCAGAGGAGGGCATGAATCCGGTGTGCAGACTCTACAGGCAGGGAACAAGGAAAGCCATACTTTTGCAGCTACGAGGCAGGTAACCTGGGGCAAGTTCTCAGCCCTGCTTGCCCACTGCCTGGAAACAGACTCGGTGATGTTGGTGGGGGCACGGTGAGGATGACACTGGCCCTTCAGATTGTTTGGCAGCGGGGTGAGGCCTGTGACTCTGGCTTTCCTCTACTTTGCTGACAACCTGCATGACACGGTGTAGACAGCCATAATCCCGCTAGGAACATAACTGCTTTGACCTGGAAACCTTACCCCCATCCTCCACAGCAGCTGCAGCAAGACCCACCCAAGGAGAGTCTGAGCTCAGACATGCCTAGCCTTACCCCCACCCAGTGGTTCTTTCCTACCCACCCTGGTAAAGGAAGACAAATGGCATATACTCTTGGGAGTTCTAGGGCCCCGCCCACCACCTATTCCTTTACATACTGCCACAGCTGATGCTGTCTGGGAAGTGTTACCTCCTGGCAGGAGGCCAACCAGCACAAAAGTAGTGCATTAAACCACCAAAGCTAAGGAACCTCCCAGAGTCCATTTCATCTCCCTGCCATCCACCAAAACAGGTGCTGGTATTCATGGCTGAGAAACCCAGAGGTGGTTCACATCACAGGATTCTGTGCAGACAACCCCCAGTACCAGCCTGGAGCCTGGTAGACTTGCTGGGTGGCTAGATCCAGAAGACAGATAATTACTACAGCTCAGCTCTTAGGAAGCCATGTCCATAGGAAAAAGGGGAGAGTACTACATCAAGGTAATACCCCATTGGACAAAAGAATCTGAACAACAGCCATTAACCCTAGACCTTCTGTCTGACAGAGCCTACCCAAATGAGAAGAAACCAGAAAATCAACTCTGGTAATATGACAAAACAAGGTTTTTTAACACCCTGAAAAAATCACACTAGCTCATGAGCAGTGGACCCAAACCAAGAATAAATCTCTGATTTACCTGAAAAAGAATATAGGAGGTTAGTTATTAAGGTAATCAGGGAGTCACTAGAGAAAGGTAAAGCTCAATGTAAGGAAATAAAAAAAAAGATACAAGAAGTGAAGGGACAAACATTCAGGGAAATAGATAGCATAAACAAAAAAACAATCAAAACTTCAGGAAACAGTGGACATACTTATAGAAATGCAAAATGCTCTGGCAAGTCTCAGCAATAGAATGGAACAAGTAGAAGAAAGAAATTCAAAGCTTGAAGACAAGGTCTTTGAATTAACCCAATCCAACAAAGACAAAAAACCACAACAACAAAAAGAAAATATGAACCAAGCCTCCAAGAAGTCTGGGATTATGTTAAATGACCAAACCTAAGACTATTTGGTGTTCCTAAGGAAGAAGAGAAATTTAAAAGTATGGAAAACGTATTTGGGAGAATAATCAAGGAAAGCTTCTTCAGCCTTGCTAGAGACGTAGACATTCAAATACAAGAAGCATAAAGAATACCTGCGAAATTCATCACAAAAAGATCATCGCCTAGGCACATTGTCATCAAGTTATCTAAAGTTACAATGAAGGAAAGAATCTTAAAAGCTGTGAGACAAAAGCACCAGGTAACCTATAAAGGAAACCTATCAGATTGACAGGAGATTTCTCAGCAGAAACCCTACAAGCTAGAAGGGATTGGGGCCCTATCTTCAGCCTCCTCAAACAAAATAATTATTAACCAAGAATTTTGCTTCCAGCAAAACTAAGCTTCATATATGAAGGAAAGATACAGTCTTTTTCATACAAACAAATGCTAAGATAATTCGCCACTACCAAGCTACCACTACAGCAACTGCTAAAAAAAGCTCTAAATCTTGAAACAAATCCTGGAAACACATCAAAACAAAACCTCTTTAAAGCATAAATCTCACAGGACCTATAAAACAAAAATACAGCTTAAAAAAACAAAGATGGCTGGGTGTGGTGGCTCACGTCTATAATCCTAGCACTTTGGGAGGCCGAGGTGGGCAGATCACGAGATCAGGAGATCAAGACCATCCTGGCTAACACAGTGAAACCCCATCTCTACTAAAAATACAAAAAATTAGCCAGGCATGGTGGCAGGTGCCTGTAGTACCAGCTACTCGGGAGGCTGAGGTAGGAGTATGGCGTGAACCCAGGAGGCAGAGCTTGCAGTGAGCCAAGATTGCGCCACTGCACTCCAGCCTGGGCGATGAGCGAGACTCCATCTCAAAAAAAACAAAAAATGAAAACAAAAGACAAAAACAAACAAAAAAAACAAGATATACAGATAATAAATAGAAAGATGAATGGAATGGAACCCCACATCTCAATACTAACATTGAATGTAAATGGCCTAAATGCTCCACTTAAGAGATAAAGAATTGCAGAATGGATAAGAATTCACCAGCCAACTATCTGCTGCCTTCAAGAGACTCACCTAACACGTAAAGACTCAATATGCACCTAACACTGGAGCTCCCAAATTTATAAAACAATTACTAATAGACCTAAGAAATGAGATAGACAGCAACACAGTAATAGTGGGGTACTTCAGTATTCCACTGATAGCACTAGACAGGTCATCAAGACAGAAAGTCAACAAAGAAACAATGGGTTTAAACTATGCCCTGGAACAAATGGGCTTAACAGATTTATACAGAACATTTCATCTGACAACTGCAGAATATATACATTCTTTTCAGCAGCACATGGAACTTTCTCCAAGATAGGCCATATTATAGGCCACAAAACAAGCCTCAATAAGAAAGTTGAAATTATATCAGGCACTCTTTCAGACCACAGTATAATAAAACTGAAAATCAACTCCAAAAGGAACCTTCAAAATTATGCAAATACATGGAAATTAAATAACCTGCTTCTGAATGATCATTGGTTCAAAAATGAAATCAAGATGGAAATTTAAAAATTCTTCCACCTAAATGACCATAGTGATACAACTTATCAAAACCTCTGGGATACAGCAAAGGCAGTGCTAAGAGGAAACTTCTTAGCCCTAAATGCCTACCTCAAAAAGTCTGAAAGAGCACTAACAGACAATTTAAGGTCACACCTCAAGGAACGAGAGAAACAAGAAAAAAACTTAAACCAAGAAGAAGAAAGGAAACAACCAAGGTCAGAGCAGAACTAAATGAAATTGAAACAAACAAACAAACAAAATACAAAAGATAGATGAATCAAAAAGCTAGTTCTTTGAAAAGATAAATAAAACTGATAGACTATTAGCAAGATTAACCAAGAAAAGAAGAGAGAAAAATCCAAATAAGCTCAATATGAAATGAAATGGGAGATATTACAAATGACACCACAGAAATACAAAATATCATTCAAGTCTACTATGAACACCTTTACACACATAAACTAGAAAACCTAGAAGAGATGCAAAAATTCCTGGAAAGATACACCCCTGTTAGCTTAAATCAGGAAGAATTAGATACCCTGAATAGACCAATAACAAGCAGCAACATTGAAATGGTAATTAAAAAATTACCAACAATATAAGTCCAGGACTAGACAGATTCACAGCAAAATTCTGCCAGACATTCAAAGAATTGGTACCAATCCTATTGACAGTATTTCACAAGATAAAGAAAGAGGGAACCTTTCCTAAATCATTCTATGAAGCCAGTATCACCCTAATACCAAAACGAGAAAAAGACATAAGCAAAAAAGAAAACTATAGACCAATATTTGTGATGAACATAGATGCTGAAATCTTTAACAAAATACTAGCTAATCAAATCCAACAACATATTAAAAACATAATCTGCCATGATCTAGTGGGTTTCATGTCAGAGATGTAGGGATAGTTTAACATATGCAAGCCAATAAACATGATATACCACATAAGCAGAATTAAAAAGAAAAATCACATGATTATCTCAATAGACGCAGCAAAAGCATTTGAAAAAATCCAGCATACTTTATGATTAAAACTCTCAGCAAAATCAACATACAAGGAACAAAGCTCAATGTAATAAAAGCTGTCTATGACAAACTCACAGCCAGCATAATACTGAATGGGAAAAAGTTGAAAGCACTCCCTCTGAGAACTGGAACAAGACAAGGATGCCCACTCTCACCACTTCTCTTCCACATAGTACTAGAAGTCCTAGCCAGAACAGTCAGACAAGAGAAAGAAATAAAGGGCATCCAAATCGGTAAAGAGAAAGTCAAACTGCGGCTCTTTGATGATGATGTGAGCGTTTACCTAGAAAACCCTAAAGACTTCTCCAGAAAGCTCCTAGAACTGACAAAATAATTCAGCTAAGTTTCAGGATACAGAATTAATGGTCACAAATCAGTGGCTCTTCTATACACCAACAGCAACCAAGCTGAGAATCAAATCAAGAACTCAACCCCTTTCACAATAGCTGAAAAAAAAAAATTACTTAAGAATACACCTAACCAAGGAGGTGAAAGACCTCTACAAGGAAAACTACATAACACTGCTGTTAGAAATCATAGACAACACAAAAAAATGAAAACACATCCCAGGCTCATGGATGGGTAGAATCAATATTGTGAAAATTACCATACTGCCAAGAGCAATATACAAATTCAAAGCAAGTCCCATCAAAATACCATCATCATTCTTCACATAATTGAAAAATAAATTCTAAAATTTATATGGAACCAAAAAAGAGCCCGCATAGCCAAAGCCAGACTAAGCAAAAAGAACAAGTCTGGAGGCATCACATTACCTGATTTCAAACTATACTGTAAGGCCATAGTCACCAAAACAGCACGGTACTGGTATAAAAATAGCCACACAGACCAATGGAACAGAATAGAGAACTCAGAAATAAACCCAAATACTTACAGCCAACTGATCTTTGACAAAGCAAAAAAAAACATAAAGTGAGGAAAGGACACCCTTTTCAACAAATGGTGCTGGGATAATTGGCTAGCCACATGCAGGAGAATGAAACTGGATCCTCATCTCTCACCTTACCCAAAAATCAACTCAAGATGGATTAAGGACTTAAATCTAAAACCTGAAATTATAAAAATTCTAGAAGATAATATTGGAAAAACCCTTCTAGACGTTGGCTTAGGCATGGACTTCATGACCAAGAACCCAAAAGAAAATGCAATAAAAACAAAGACAAATAGCTGGGACTTAATTAAAGAGCTTTTGCATGGCAAAGGAATAGTCAGCAGAATAAACAACCCAGAGAGTGGAAAAAAATTCTTCACTACCTATACATCTGACAAAGGACTAATATCCAGAATCTACAATGAACTCAAATAAATTAACAAGAAAAAAAAAACATCAAAAAGTGGCCTAAGGACACGAATACACAATTCTCAAAAGAGATATACAAATGACCACAAACATACAAAAAAATGTTCGTTCGACATCATGAATGATCAGGGAAATGCAAATCAAAACCACAATGTGATACCACCTTACTCCTGCAAGAATGGCCATAATCAAAAAATCAAAAAACAGATGTTGGCATGGATGTGGTGAACGGGGAACACTTCTACACTGCTGGTGGGAATGTAAACTAGTACAACCACTATGGAAAACAGTGTGGAGATTCCATAAAGAACTAGAAGTAGAACTGCCATTTGATCTAGCATTTTCACCACTGGCTGTCTACCCAGAGAGAAAAAAGTCATTATATGAAAAATGTACCTGCACATTCATGTTTATAACAGCACAATTTACAATCACAAAAACATGGAACCAACCCAAATGCCCATCAATCAATGAGTGGATATATATATATATAATGAAATACTACTTAGATTAAAAAGAATGAATTAATGGCATTCACAGTGACCTGGATGAGATTGGAGAGTATTATTCTAAGTGATGTAACTCAGGAATGGAAAACCAAACGTATTTCTCACTTACAAGTGGGAGCTAAGCTATGAGGATGCAAAGGGATAAGAATGACACAGTGGACTTTGGGGACTTAGGAGGAAATAATGGAAGGAGAGTGAGGGATAAAAGACTACAAATAGGGTGCACTGTATACTGCTTGGATGGTGGGTACATCAAAATCTCACAAATCACCACTAAAGAACTTACTCATGTAACCAAATACCACCTGTTCCCCAATAGCCAATGGAAATAAAATATTTATTTTGAACTCATTTAGACATATATTCTTATCACATCTCACATAAAAAAAGAAAATATAAGTGAAATAAATGTGGTTATGGAATTCCTAAAGCTTATTCATATGAGTACTTTTCCTAAGTCACTTTTCAATTCAGTCTTTGATGTTGATCTTTCCACGTAATATTGCTATGGTCTGAATGTCTGTGTCCCCTGAAATTGATATTTTGAAATCCTAACCTCCAAGGTATTAGGAGGTAGAGCCTTTGGGAGGTGGCATTAGGTGGTAGGCCTTTGCAACCTGAACATATTAAGGCAGGAAATTGGTACTGAGAAGTGGAGGTGCTGCTGTAATAAATTCCTAAGAATGTGATAGTGGATTTAGGGTAGAGGCTTGCAGAGTTTTGAGGGGCATGCCAGAAAAAGCATACATTGCTGTAAACAGAGGTTTTGTTTTTTTTTTTTTTTTTGAGACGGAGTTTTGCTCTTGTTGCCTAGGCTGGAGTTCAGTGGCGCAATCTTGGCTCACTGCGACTTCCGCCTTCCGGTTTCAAGTGATTCTCCTGCCTCAGCCTCCCGAGTAGCCGGGATTACAGGCACCCACCACCACACCTGGCTAATTTTTGTATTTTTAGTAAAGACAGGGTTTCACTGTGTTGGCCAGGCTGGTCTCTAACTCCTGACCTTGTGATCTGCCTGACTCCACCTCCCAAAGTGCTGGGATTACAGACATGAGTCACCCCACCCAGCCAACAGACTGTTAAGAATGATTCTGGTGAGGGCCCAGAAAGAAAAGAGGAGTGCAACAGAGAATGTCTCAATCTTCTTAAAAAATACCTAAGTAATCCTGAGGAGAATGTTGGTAGAAATATAGACAGTAAAGGCCATTTAGGTGGGAGGCCATTCTCAGATGGAAATAGGAACATATCATAAAGCAATGGAGGAAAGGCCATCCTTGTTATAATGTGGCAAAGAACTTGGCTCAATTGTATTCATTTTCTAGTGTTTTGTGGAAGGTAGAACTGTGAGTGATTAAATTGAATATGTGACTGAGGGAAATACCTGAGCAAAGTGTTGAAGGTGTAGCTTGGCTCTTCTTGACTGCTAATAGTAAAGTATAAGAGGAGAGAAGTGATTTAAAGATGGAATTGTTAATCAAAAGAGAAGCAGTACTTAAGGATTTGGAAACTGCTCAGCCTACACATATAGTAAAGAATGAGAAAGCATGTTCAGGAGAGAACATGAAGGGTGTGGCTAAATGACCATCTGATAAAGAAATTAGCAATCTCAACAGAAGCCAAGATCTATTATCCGAGAAAATGGGAGAATGACCCTGAAGACGATTCAGAAATCATCAGAGTTCTTGAAATGCTTTTGTAATGACTGTTGTCCAGTCATAGCATGAGAAAACCGTATTTGTGCACTATTGGGTGAGCTTATACTTTAAATTATCAAGTCTATTCATGTACAGGCAATGACAACTACATCATGACTTTGAGAGGATATTGACTGGAAGATAGAGTGTGGTTGCTGAGATGTTTAAATGTAAAAATATGTGCCTTGGAAATTATGAAGTATCTGATTTTTTGAGATACTCTTAGTTTTAAACAGACAATGACTCCTCTTTGCTTCCAGGATAATAAGGTCTATTAACATAATATGGTAAATAAGACTCTTCTGAGGTTTTTCCACCTTCACCTGCTATGACCTTTACTTCCCTTAAAAAGTGTCCTAACAGCTCAGCTCAATATTTTTGTACATTACATGCATGCATGTTTTCATGGAATTTCCTTTTCTTTTTTTCTTCTTTTTTTTTTTTGTGGCAGACAAGGTCTCAGTCTGTCACCCAGGCTACACTGCAGTGGCATCATCATATCTCACTGCAGCTTCCAACTCCTGAGCTGAAGCAATCCTCATGCCTTAGCCTTCTGAATAGTGGGAATACAGGTGTGCCCTATAACACCCAGCTAATTTAATTATTTTTGGTAGAGATCGCATCTCACTATGTTGCCCAGGCTGGTCTCAAACTCCTGGGCACAAGTGATCCACTAGCCTTGGCCTTCCAAAATGTTGAGATTACAGGCATGAGCCATTGCACCTGGCGAGTTTCCTCCTATGTGCTCCTTTGCTCCTTCACCTCGCCCAAGTGAACTACTTATCTTTTCAGGTTCAGCTCAAATGCTAGCTGCTCCATGCATCCTTCATGGAGCCCTCTTGTTTTAAGAAAATTATTTTCTCATTTGTGTTCTCCTAGGTATTTGTACATCTAACATCACACTGTATTACATTTATCAAGTATTTTATGGAACTTGGTATCTATGTTGTTCTGAGTCAAGAACAGGGATTGTTTCTTGTTCATCTTTTGTTCATAGTGTCTAACTTTTAATAGGAACTCAATATTTGTTTGAATTGATGTTTAAAGTCATCTATTTATTCAAAAAACATTGGGTATGTATAGTGTGCAAAATAATATGCTGAGAGTTCAATATAGGATAATAAGTAGTGCTCTTATTATCCCCAGGTAAGGGAGCAGAGATTTTGAGTGGTTAACTAATTTGCCTAGTAAGAGTGGTAGAGTTGTCTGGCTGAAAATTGAGTGTCCATAACCATTCATATACATTTCCTTGAACTTAAGACTTCATAATTTTAAATAGCCATTCTGTGTTTTCTATTTTTAAAATTTAATATTTTGTTTTTCTGCATTTTCTAGTTCAATATAACTAAGTTATGAAATAAACAATTAGAAACAAAAGTTGAATGGAGCAAATATTGTACTCAGCATAGCTTTGCATTTGTCATTGTCTTTATAAACTAATTCTGGTCTACTTAGGTATGATTATATAGGGATCCCTTCAAAGGCTCTAGCATTCTTGTGAACACATTCACTTCCTCATTGTCATTTGCATCTTCTATATGTGGCAGGAGTTTTGAAAACCAGCAAAGTGTTGGAGAAAATGTAATGGAATCAATGACAATCTCGTTTGAAAAGAATAAGCATTTTATGATCTATATTCTAAATTCTGTTAGCCTGGATAAAACATATCAAATCTAAAATACCAAGAGGTTTAAGTTAGATGCAATTGAAAATGAGTATCACTATTTAAGTAATAATGACATTTTGTTTTTTTTTTTTTGACAGTTGCCTTTCTTTTTTTTTTATTATTATACTTTAGGTTTTAGGGTACATGTGCACAATGTGCAGGTTTGTTACATATGTATCCATGTGCAGTGTTGGTTTGCTGCACCCATTAACTCGTCATTTAGCATTAGGTATATCTCCTAATGCTGTCCCTCCCCCCTCCCCCCAACCCACAACAGTCCCCTGAGTGTGATGTTCCCCTTCCTGTGTCCATGAGTTCTCATTGTTCAATTCCCACCTATGAGTGAGAACATGCGGTGTTTGGTTTTTTGTCCTTGCGATAGTTTATTGAGAATGATGATTTCCAGTTTCATCCATGTCCCTACAAAGGACATGAACTCATCATTTTTTATGGCTGCATAGTATTCCATGGTGTATATGTGCCACATTTTCTTAATCCAGTCTATCGTTGTTGCACATTTGGGTTGGTTCCAAGTCTTTGCTATTGTCAATAGTGCAGCAACAAACATACGTGTGCATGTGTCTTTATAGCAGCATGATTTATAGTCCTTTGGGTATATACCCAGTAATGGGATGGCTGGGTCAAATGGTATTTCTAGTTCTAGATCCCTGAGGAATGGCCACACTGACTTCCACAATGGTTGAACTAGTTTACAGTCCCACCAACAGTGTAAAAGTGTTCCTATTTCTCCACATCCTCTCCAGCACCTGTTTTTTCCTGACTTTTTAATGATGGCCATTCTAACTGGTGTGAGATGGTATCTCATTCTGGTTTTGATTTGCATTTCTCTGATGGCCAGTGATGATGAGCATTTTTTCATGTGTTTTTTGCCTGCATAAATGTCTTCTTTTGAGAAGTGTCTGTTCACGTCCTTCGCCCACTTTTTGATGGGGTTTTTTGTTTTTTTCTTGTAAATTTGTTTGAGCTCATTGTAGATTCTGGATATTAGCCCTTTTTCAGATGAGTAGGTTGCAAAAATTTTCTCCCATTCTGTAGGTTGCCTGTTCACTCTGATGGTAGTTGCTTTTGCTGTGCAGAGGCTCTTTAGTTTAATTAGATCCCATTTGTCAATTTTGGCTTTTGTTGCCATTGCTTTTGGTGTTTTAGACATGAAGTCCTTGCCCACGCCTATGTCCTGAATGGTATTGCCTAGGCTTTCTTCTAGGGTTTTTATGGTTTTAGGTCCAACATGTAAGTCTTTAATCCATCTTGAATTAATTTTTGTATAAGGTGTAAGGAAGGGATCCAGTTTCAGCCTTCTACATATGGCTAGCCAGTTTTCCCAGCACCCTTTATTAAATAGGGAATCCTTTCCCCATTGCTTGTTTTTGTCAGGTTTGTCAAAGATCAGATAGTTGTAGATATGCGGCATTATTTCTGAGGGCTCTGTTCTGATCCATTGATCTATGTCTCTGTTGTGGTACCAGTACCATGCTGTTTTGGTTACTGTAGCCTTGTAGTATAGTTTAAAGTCAGGTAGCGTGATGCCTCCAGCTTTGTTCTTTTGGCTTAGGATTGACTTGGTGATGCGGGCTCTTTTTTGGTTCCATATGAACTTTAAAGTAGTTTTTTCCAATTCTGTGAAGAAAGTCATTGGTAGCTTGATGGGGATGGCATTGAATCTATAAATTACCTTGGGCAGTATGGCCATTTTCACGATATTGATTCTTCCAACCCATGAGCATGGAATGTTCTTCCATTTGTTTGTATCCTCTTTTATTTCGTTGAGCAGTGGTTTGTAGTTCTCCTTGAAGAGGTCCTTCACATCCCTTGTAAGTTGGATTCCTAGGTATTTTATTCTCTTTGAAACAATTGTGAATGGGAGTTCACTCATGATTTGGCTCTCTGTCTGTGATTGGTGTACAAGAATGCTTGTGATTTTTTTACATTGATTTTGTATCCTGAGACTTTGCTGAAGTTGCTAATCAGCTTAAGGAGATTTTGGGCTGAGACAATGGGGTTTTCTAGATATACAATCATGCCATCTGCAAACAGGGACAATTTGACTTGCTCTTTTCCTAATTGAATACCCTTTATTTCCTTCTCCTGCCTGATTGCCCTGGCCAGAACTTCCAACACTATGTTGAATAGGAGTGGTGAGAGAGGGCATCCCTGTCTTGTGCCAGTTTTCAAAGGGAATGCTTCCAGTTTTTGCCCATTCAGTATGATATTGGCTGTGGGTTTGTCATAGATAGCTCTTATTATTTCGAGATACGTCCCATCAATATCTAATTTATTGAGCGTTTTTAGCATGAAGGGTTGCTGAATTTTGTCAAAGGCCTTTTCTGCATCTATTGAGATAATCATGTGGTTTTTGTCTTTGGTTCTGTTTATATGCTGAATTACATTAATTGATTTGTGTATATCCTCCCTAACACATTTTATGAGGCCAGCATCATCCTGATACCAAAGCCTGGCAGAGACATAACCAAAAAAGAGAATTTCAGACCAATATCCTTGATGAACATTGATGCAAAAATCCTCAATAAAGTACTGGCAAACCGAATCCAGCAGCACATCAAAAAGCTTATACACCATGATCAAGTGGGCTTCATCCCTGGGATGCAATAATGACATTTTCTTAGTGTTAGTTTATCTTCTCAGTATTATCCACTATGAGACCCAACGTCGTAAGAAAATCTGAAAACCTTATCTACCATTTAAAAGTAATCTTTTAATCCCCTTAACATTTTATAAGAGACAGTCATAATGAATTTTCATAAGCTTTCCATTGATGTGATGCCACAAACTTTCCCCTTTATAGCAATCCATTGGTTGCAAGTTGGAGAAAATCCTACGTGATTGAGTGACAGTAATTACTTTCTTCTTTCTGTCATCTCTCTCATACTTCATTATTTGCATTATTAATGTTGTCTAGTTTTTCTGTTTCTTTTTAGCAATTTTCTGAAGTAACTTTATTTTGTGAGGAATAGTTTAATCTAGATAATATATTCTGTAAACTTGTTTAGTTAGTTAAATGTAACTCTAATACATTGCATTATAGTAATTGTAAATGAGTAACTGAAAGGCACATTTGTGAAACCCTCTTAAGTTATGGCATCTCCCACCTTTTCAGCAGGAGACCTCAGATATGACCAGCTTACATATGGTCTTAGTGAAGATTCCAGTGTCAATTTCATATTAAGTATTAGTAAAGCCTATTTTTCTTACTTATTAAATAAAAGTAAATAGAATGTCCTTGAATGAACTTGTTATTGATAATCTCATTCTTTCTAGATCTGTACCCCAACTATTTTCCCGCAGCTCAGTTGTTCACACAGACTCTCAATACCTGCTTTAGACTTAGAATTTTCTGAATCTCTTTTGGTACAGGGAAAGACATCTGAAAGAAAGGAATACAGAGCCCAGAAATAGATTCATGTGCACATATGTGAATTAGGATAAAGAGCCATTTCGGACCAATTACTAAAAGATGAAGAATTAAATAAATATTATTTGGATCATTGGTTAATTACATAGACAAAAAGTAGAGTCTTCCATCTTATTAATTCACAAACACAGAAAATATTCCAGATATTCCAGATGGCTTAATTTTTTCTTTTTTTTTCTTTTTTTTTTGGCAGAGTCTCACTTTGTCACCCAGGCTGGAGTGCATGGTGCGATCTTGGCTCACTGCAACTTCTGCCTCTCTGGTTCAAGCGATTCTCCTGCCTCAGCCTCATGATTAGCTGGGATTACAGGCGCCTGCCACCACACCCGGCTAATTTTTGTATTTTTAGTAGAGGCTGGGTTTTGCTAAGTTGACCAGGCTGGTTTCGAACTCCTGGCCTCAAACGATGCACCAGCTTCGGTCCCCCAAAGTGCTGGGATTATAGGCGTGAGCAACCATGCCCGGCCACTGTTTCCTCCCTTTCTCTCACCATCCTCATTCAGTGAATTCCGTTAGGTGGCAAAGAAACTGGAAAACATATGGAAAAATCTAAATGAATATGGTGGAAAACATACTAGTGATAATTGTGACAAATTTTGAGGTATAAATGCAAAATAGAACTATGATGCTGGAAAGAAATGAGATAAAGGCACAAAGGTCATCTGGATTAAAGCATTCTGTTATTCTGAAGAAGGTAGAGATACTGATTAATTTATACCTTGTTAAATCGTGTATTAAGAGTAGTATTAAGGGTAACTATTAAAGTAATAGAAAGAACATAAACTTGTCAAAACCAGCATAGAGAAGAAAAATATTAATTTGTTTTAATACAAGTTAGGAAAGGAGAAAATAAGTAAAGGAATAGCATAATAAATAAAAGGTGCACAAAAATGCAAGTATATCAGTGTCAAAGTAAATGAACTAAAATCACTGGTTAGCAGATCATATCTTAGATTGGATAAAAATGCAAATCCCAACTATATATTGTTTACAGGAGGCAGAGACAAGGAAACTCATAATATTAGAAAAGGTAAAAGTAAAGGGATGATAAAAGTTATAACTAGGACCAAGCCAATCAGAAACATAACTACTATCTTAATTGCTGTGTTAATAGTGGACCAAATAGTTTGGTTCCACTAATTAAGCTAGTAGATTGGCAAAGAACTATTAGGGATAAAGAATTATTAGGGATAAATTGCATCATTACATAAGATGAGGAAGAATTCACCAACAAGATGTAACAAATCTGAACATGTATATATTTAATAAGCAAAGAAACCTGACAAAATTATGGGGATAAATTGACAAATCCACAATTACTATGGGAGATTTTAACATAGCCCTTTAAGTAGTTAATATATCAACCATTTAGTATGGATAGAGAAAATTAACCCCACAATCATAAAATTTTATTTATAATGGTTGACACAAAGCTTGGTATAATGATTAAATGTACACCTTGCACCCAACAATTGAAAAATATGCATCATTTTTTTGCACACATATAACATTCACAAGTATTGTTAAGTAGGGCCACAAAACAAAACAAATGCCAAAAAAATCAATATCACACAGATTATATTCTCTAACCAAAATACAATTACATTAAAAATCAATAATAAAATCTCTTAAATACCCCTACCTTCTGAATTTTTTAAATTAAGTAACTCTTGGGTAAAAGATGAATAGAAACGTTGTGTTTAAAACTAAATAATAAAGCAATACTGAGATAGGAATGTATAACCTTGAATGCTTGTATTAGAAAAGACTGCAAATGAATTAACTAAGCATCAACTCAAGAAGAGAAAAATAACAGCAACAAAGAATGTCCAAAGAAAGTAAAAGGAAAGAAAGAATTAAGAAAAGTGCAGCTATTCATTAAATAGAATTCAAAAAAATAAGGGGACTCAAATTCTGTTTGTTTAATAAACTCTGACAAGATAAATGAAGAGAAAAGAGAGGGCATAAACAAACTTCAAAGTGAAAGAGAGAAATATAATGAGAAATATAGTAGATATACTAACATTCATAAAATTTATGTTAAAATTAGAAAATTCCTCCCTTAGGCAAACTTTCCCAAAATGGGGGAACATTTTTTACTTTATTTAATGAAGTGATTTTATAATCTTGATATGAAAACCAGACAAAGACAAAAGAAGAAATAAAATGATAGACGAATCTTATTTATACACACATGTAAAAATATTAATTATTAATAAACAAAATACAGCAATGTATATTAAAAACTTATGAGGCATAACCAGGTAGGGATTATCCAGAATACAAATATAGTTTATTATTCAAAAATTCATGAATACAATGTGTACCCAATTAATATATTTTAAAAGAAAAACCATATATTTATCTTAATATATGCAGAAAAGAATTTGATGAAATTAAACACCACATTATGATTAATATCAACAAAAAAAATCCTTTTGGTAAGCTGGTAATAGAAGGAAAACAACTTTCTGTAACCTTTTAATGGTCTCTACAAAAACCGTCTCCCAACATACCAGTCAAACATTCGAAGCATTCTCTTTAAAATTAGAAAAAAAAATCTACTATCATGGCTTCTAGTCAATGTTATATCTATCTTAGCCAGCATAGTAAGACAGCATATGAAGATTGGAACTAAACAAGCAAAAAAAGCTGCTACACACACAAACTTGATGTGAAGTGAAAGTCTAGCAAAGGGCAGGGACTCTGTGAGTAACACATAACCTGGCTCCAAAGTCTAACCTCAGTCACTTCTGCTTTACCGACTGGTGACACAGAGAGTAGAGAAAAAATTTATTCTCTTCAGTTGCAATCCACATTGCGGTTTTGCCCTTATGCATTTTCTCATCAATTAAAGAATTAAACACATTAAAACAAACAAATATCATTAGTAAAAGTTTATATCTTCTGCTAGATTTTATTCTGTTTTTAGACTTTTTCACTCTTTCAACATGAAAAACTGTTACACTGAATGTTTTTGGTCTTGGTATGTATTGGTTGGTCTTTTTAAAATTTATTTTATTACGTTTGCATGAATGGGATTAATAGGTCAAAATTTTTGAACTATGGCTATTGAAATATATGGACAAATTTCTAAAGCAATTTGCAGTGGCCCTGGTAAGGTATATGACAAATATAAGTAAGTGAGCTTCTAAATATATGATTAACTTATAAATTAAAGGATTCTTTAAATGGTGCTTATACTTGGATAGTATGGTACATCAGTCTTTGTATTTTTAAGAAATAGACTTTGTATTGCAAAATAAGTTGCCAATAATTAGTTTTACTTGTATTTTATTTATATTTATTTATTACTGTATACATTGTTATTGAAGCCAGAATTTGGGGGCTTTGTTACACAATGCAAACTTTCTATATGTTTAAAATTTTTCTAACAAAAAAGCTCTGAGAAATTTAATTAATAATAAATAAAAGCTGAAACTATATAAGAAAGAGATTAATTTTTAAAAATCTTGCATTTTTATATGTTGAAATATTTTGCTGCATTTGATTTCCTGAGACAGAAGAAAAGGATCATTTAGTCATGCTGTATATATACTCAAGAGGCAGTACAAACTGATGGGTAAGATCACAAACTTAGAATCAAACTGCCGACATTTAAATTCCAGCTCTACTGCGTACCAGCTCCAGGACCTGAGACAAATTGCTTTACATTTCTTAGCTTCAGTTTTGTCTGTAAAAATGAGCATAATAAGGTTGTTGGGAAGACTATGTGAGCCATATGTATAGAGCACTTAGAATAATACCTGGTGCATAGTCAGCATTCAGTAAGGCTTAGCTGTTTTCATGGGAAAATGTACTTGATGTATACCAGATGTGTGCTAAATATTAGGTTAATAGAAATTATAGTCAACCTCTACTCCCCTTTGGCTCCATCATATTTTTCTTATTTTTAATTTTGGTGCATTTTATGCTCAGAGTGATTGTTGTTTCTATTTTGTTCGTTTATTTCTGGGTAGGTGGAAACAACGTGTTCAACATATGTAGTCTTTGTAGGATAGAGAGGGGGTGGGCACAGAAGATATCAAAGAGGAATTTCTCTGATTTTTGGTTTGAATTTTCTCTCCTTACACTCTTGAATCCTCGTTCTGTTATTTTCCTCTTTCTTCTTTTTCAGATTAAATGCCTTAATGGATGAAGACAAATTGGATGGTAAGATTGAATATTGTAACTATGCAATGGATTCCTCAGTGGAAAACATGTATGTAAACAAAGTGTGGGTTCAATGTGAGAATGAAAATTGTTTGAAATGGAGATTGTTATCAAGTGAGGATGCAGCCAAAGTTGATCATGATGAACCATGGTACTGCTTCATGAACACTGATTCAAGATATAATAACTGCTCAATTTCTGAAGAAGACTTCCCTGAAGAGTCTCAGCTTCATCAGTGTGGATTTAAGATTGTCTATTCACAGCTCCCTCTTGGAAGCCTGGTTTTGGTAAAATTACAGAATTGGCCAAGGTAAGGTTTGTGTAGTTTTATGACTTTTGAGGTGTAGTCTTGCCAGGTTTATGAATATTGAAAACCTTTTTGAAGACTCAACATTTTTCTTTTGTCTACTTGTTTGTTGATTTCTTATCATTGCTCTTTTCCATACTTCTTTGGATTTTTTTCTAGCTTTTTAAATGGGAAAGTTAGGTAACTGAATTCAAATCTTATTTTCCTTCCAATATAGGCAATTAAAGCTATAAATTTTTCTCCAAGTAGTGTTGTAGCTTCATCATACAAATTTTGATATACTGTGTTTTATTATTCATTTTGAAATATTTACTGATTTTCTTTGTGATTTCATTTTTGAAATCCGTTTTTTAGAAGTGTGTTTTAAATTACCAAATATTGGGGAATGTTAATGTGTCTTATTGCGTTCTAATTTAAATCCGTTGTAATCAGTTCCACTGATTCTGATTGTATGGCCCACCATACCTTCTTGTGGCATATCTTATTAATGTTTCACTGTCATTTGAAAAGCATGTTTTCTATAATTGTTGCCTAGATACCTAAAATATTTTTTTCTTTAGATTTATGTAGATTTATTGTATTCCAATATTTCCCATTCTGAGTTGGATTTCCCAAGTATGCAGTGTGCACTTTCAG
This sequence comes from Nomascus leucogenys, assembly GCF_006542625.1. NCBI lineage: Eukaryota > Metazoa > Chordata > Mammalia > Primates > Hylobatidae > Nomascus > Nomascus leucogenys. The sequence goes on along the minus strand of NC_044384.1, from coordinate 123,028,443 downwards.
TATATAACTTCAAGTCTTATTTTTAGCTAAGGTTTATTAAGTTATAACCTACTATATTTGTTCTGTTGCATTGCTTTGATTTTCTTATTTTAGGATTTTGATATTACTTATGGTGGCTGTTTGTCTATCTTTTCTATTACCTTTTCTTAAACGGTTTTTATCTTTTCAATTTTTTAAAATTTAATTTTTTTCTTTTTTTTCTGAAGGTATTATCAATTGTTCTTGTGTTTCTTCTGGTTTAGTCTTTTTTGTCAAAATTACAAAAAAAATTTCATTAGTTATGTTTCTTCTCTTTTCAAATCGTTTTCTCTTTCTTTTAATTTTAGTTTGAGGTTCAGAGATACATGTGCAGGTTTGTTGTATAGGTAAACTCGTTTCATGGGGGTTTGTTGTGAAGATTATTTCATCACCCAGGTATTTTTTTTATTTTATTATTATTATACTTTAAGTTTTAGGGTACATGTGCACAACGTGCAGGTTTGTTACATATGTATACACGTGCCATGTTGGTGTGCGGCACTCATTAACTCGTCATTTAGCATTAGGTATACCTCCTAATGATATCCCTCCCCCCACCACCCCACAACAGTCCCCAGTGTGTGATGTTCCCCTTCCTGTGTCCATGTGTTCTCTTTGTTCAATTCCCACCTATGAGTGAGAACATGCGGTGTTTGGTTTTTTGTCCTTGGGATAGTTTGCTGAGAATGATGGTTTCCAGCTTCATCCATATCCCTACAAAGGACATGAACTCATCATTTTTTATGGCTGCATAGTATTCCATTTTGTATACGTGCCACATTTTCTTAATCCACTCTATCATTGTTGGACATCTGGGCTGGTTACAAGTCTTCGCTATTGTGAATAGTGCCGCAATAAACATACGTGTGCATGTGTCTTTATAGCAGCATGATTTATAATCCTTTGGGTATATACCCAGTAATGGGATGGCTGGGTCAAATGGTATTTCTAGTTCTAGATCCCTGAGGAATCACCACACCGACTTCCACAATGGTTGAACTAGTTTACAGTCCCACCAACAGTGTAAAAGTGCTCCTATTTCTCCACATCCTCTCCAGCACCTGTTGTTTTCTGACTTTTTAATGATGGCCATTCTAACTGGTGTGAGATGGTATCTCATTGTGGTTTTGATTTGCATTTCTCTGATGGCCAGTGATGATGAGCATTTTTTCTTGTGTTTTTTGGCTGCATAAATGTCTTCTTTTGAGAAGTGTCTGTTCATATCCTTTGCCCACTTTTTGATGGGGTTTGTTTTTTTCTTGTAAATTTGTTTCAGTTCATTGTAGATTCTGGACATTAGCCCTTTGTCAGATGAGTAGGTTGCAAAAATTTTCTCCCATTCTGTAGGTTGCCTGTTCACTCTGATTGTGGTTTCATTTTCTCTCTGCTATTCAGATTGGTTTATTCCTATTGTTCTCTTTTTAAGTTCACTGATTCTTTTCTCTGTTATATTCGTACTGTATTGAAAGTATCCATTGAGCTTTTAGAAATATTGTATTTTCAGTTCTAAAATGTTCATTTGGTTCTTTGTATTTCCTATTTATTTACTAGACTTTATATTATTTTCATTTTGGATCTTATTTAAACCTATTTAGCAGGCTGCTTTTGCTACTACATCAGCAGGATATGTGGGAGCACCTCTTTGCTACTCCCACATGGGAGCAAGAGTCGAGGTTGCCCACTCAGCCTCTACTGATTTCCAAGGGAAGGAAGGGTGCCTCAATTCCACTGGGCAGAGGTGAGAGTTCAAGCTCCCCACTCACAACTCTAGCTAGTAGGGGTAGGATGACCTTTTTATTGTTGCCAGGTGAACTTCATTGACACCATCAGGGGAGAGCCTTATTAACCCTGGAAGGTGGTAAAAATCTCGGCTTCCTACTAAGCCTTTTCTGCCACCACCTGAGCAGGAAGGGTGCTCCATTATTGCTGGGTGATTTGCAGTCCAGGCTCATCATTGGCCTTTGGTATGGGGGTAAATGTGGAGGCTATATATTTTCCATGATGTTTTTCTCGGGTAAAGCAGTTATTCTGTGTAAGTTTTCTGTCTTGCTAGGCTCCCCCTATCCTGGACCTTTGGCTAAAAAGAGCAGGCTTCATTGGAGCTTTTTTTTGTTTGTCTGGTTGCACTCACTGGTGTTTCTGGGTTGCTGACTTCTTCAGTACCCAGCTGAGGAATATAAAGTGCAAGAAACTCGCTGCCATGTCATTCCTCAAGTCACAGGATCCCTAGCTAGTCTATCGTTTTCTCTTCAACTTTGAGAATCTTTTTATGTTTTTTTCATATATAACATGCAGATTTTTTGCTAGAGGGAGAAATGCAAAGAAATGAATCTACTTCATTTTGTTGAGAACCATATGTTGGAGAATAGTTTTTGTGTGTGTGTGTGTGATTTTTAGCTTTTTTCCCCTTAATTCAAAGTTCCAGAGCCCTTATTTTATTGTTTTCTCAAAGTATGAAAAATATGACCCGCGTTCTTAAATTTCCTAGGTTTTTCTCTCCCCCATGTTTATTTTTAAATTTTTAACACTTTACATTTTTATTTATTTTAATTAATTGACTTTATCTTTTAGAGTGGTTTTAGGTTTGCAGAAAAATTGAGTGGAAAGTATAGAGAGTTTCCATATGTCCCCTTCTCCCTCTGACACCCACAGCTGCCCCACCATCAATATCCCACACTGATGTGGTACATTTATTATAATCTATGAAACAGCATTCACTCATCATTATCAATGAAGTCCATAGTTTACATTAGGATTCATTCTTTGTGAATGAATATTCACAGAATATATATTCTGCGAATTTTGACAAATGTATAATGACGTGTCCACCATTATAGTACATACAGAATAGTTATATTGGCCTAAAAATCCTCTGTGTTTCTCTTATTTACCCTTCCATCCCTCCAAACTCTTGGTGACCATTTATCTTTTTACCATCTTCGTAGTATTGTCTTTTCTAGAATGCCATATAGTTGGGATTGTATAGTATTTAGCGTTTTCAGACTATCTTTTATTTAGTAATATGCATTTACGGCTCTTCCATGTCCTTTTGTGGCTTGATTACTCATGTATTTTTTGCTACTGAATAAATAGTCCACTGTCTATACGTAGGACAACTTATCTATCCATTCGCCTACTGAAGGATATCTTGGTTACTTCCAAGTTTTTGCAATTATGAATAAAGCTTCTATACACATCCATGTGCAGCCTTCTGTGTGGACCTGTTTTCAGTTCCTTTGGGTAAATACCAAGGACTGCAATTGCTGGACAGTATGCTATGAGTATGTATGTTTTTTTTTTTTAAGAAAATGCTAAACTGTCTTCCAAAGTGGCTGTGTTATTTTGCATTCCCAGCAGTGTTGCTTCACCTCCTTGCCAGCATTTGGTGTTACCTGAATTTTGAATTCTAATAGGTGTGTAGTGGTATTTCATTGTTTTAATTTGTATTTTCCTAAGGACATATGCTCTTGAATATCTTTTTAAATGCTTATTTTCCATCTTGTATATCTTCTTTGTTAGGGTGTCTGTTCAGATTTTTTGCCCATTTTAAAATCTGGTTATTCATTTTCTTATTGTAAAGTTTGAAGAGTTCTTTGTGTATTTTGGATATCACCGTCTTATCAGATACATGTTTTGCAGATATTTTCTCCCACTCTGTGGCTTGTCATCTTATTCTTTTGACAGTGACTTTGCAGAGCAGAACTCTGCTTTATCGTTTTTTTCTGTCATGGTTGATGCCTTTGATGTTATATCCCCACTTTTGTTTGTATCTTCTTTTTCCTTTGTTTCTTATTGATCCTGTCCTCTTCAGTTTAGATTTTGCTCCCAGTAGTTTCTCATCCTGTGAGCTTTTTTTTTTTTTTCGAGACAGAGTCTCACTCTGTCGCCCAGGCTGGAGTGCAGTGGTGCGATCTAGACTCACTGCAAACTCTGCCTCCAGGGTTCATGCCATTCTCCTGTCTCAGCCTCCTGAGTAGCTGGGACTACAGGTGCCTGCCACCAAGCCCGGCTAATTTTTTGTATTTTTAGTAGAGACGGGGTTTCACCATGTTAGCCAAGATGGTCTCGATCTCCTTACCTCATAATCCTCCCGCCTCGGCCTCCTAAAGTGCTGGGATTACAGGCTTGAGCCACCGTGCCCGGCCCCTGTGAGCTCTTATTCTGCAATGGATCTTGGTTGGTTGGTTCATAGGGCCCACACTGTTCCAACACTTTCAGATTTTGTTGCAATCCACCTCACAGTTTTGGCTGCTGTTCTTAGTTCAACTTGCTGCACTTTCCAGTAAATGCTTCTTGCAAGTTTGCAGTCCTCATTCCTCCTCCTCCCACCGTCCTTCCTCTCAAATAGATGCTAATATTATATGGATCATATAATTTTTAGTAGTTTGTGCCCATTTTCTCCTATTTTGGTGTTCATGTGGGTAGCTTACCACTTAGTTTCATCATAGGTGGTGTGTGTCAGGTTTGGTTTTGCTATTATAGTTGCCCTACCTGTATTTATGGGGAAATTTCAGGATATTCTAAAACTATACCACCATTGCTGCTATCTTTCCAGAATTCCTTACTATTTTACATTGTATTTTTCAACCTAACATTCTTAGAACTGTATATTCTGGCTCACTACCTTGTTTTCATTCATGTTCAACTATTCTCCATGAAGAAAATAGGATGTTGGCTTTCATAGAGAGACTATGGTGGTCTTATTCCAACACACACACACACACACACACACACACACACACACACATAACCTTTAAATCAATACCTAGATGTATATTCTTGCTCTATCATTTATGGTTATGGGCTGAATTATGTTCTCTCAAAATACATATGTTGAAGTCTAACCCTCAGTACCTCAGAATGTGACAATATTTGCAGATATGATTCTTAAAGAGGTAATTAAGTGAAAATGAGACCAAAAGTAAGATGGGCCCTAATCCAATATGACTGGCCTCCTTATAAGAAGAGGAGATTAGAACACAGACGTGCACAGAAGAAAGACCATGTGAGGACATAGCAAGAAGGTGGACATCTGTAAGCCAAGCAGAGGGGCCTCAGAAGAAACCAAACATGTCAACGTATTGATCTTATATGTTAATCCCCCACAACTATGAAAAAATAAATCTCTATTGTTTAAGCCACCCAATCTGTGGTATTTTGTTATGGTAGCCCTAGCAAACTAATGTGCTTACTATCTTTGCACATATGGGAAATCAGGAAAAATGTGGCCTTTGTTACTGAAGGCTTTTCTAAAGATCACATGTGATAATGTTGTTTAAAAATTATATTGTTAATTGGCTTCCATGTAATAATTAGGAGGGACATCAAGAGGAAATAGATATGTAAGAAAAAATATTTTAAAAGACATGAATATGAACACTTATTTTATGAGAACTTATGAAGGTACTTGTAGTCCCACATAATTTTTATCTATAATTAACATTTTGGAAGCACAGTATTTGTATTCTCTAATGAAAATTCTGAAGTTTTAATTCTAACTCAAAAAATTGATATTTTTTGTCACTATGTCTGAAATGCTGTGTTAGAAATTTGATTAAAAATTTTCTTTTGTAGTGTTGTGCTAGTCGCTGAGGCTTAAGACTTGAAACATGTTTTACTCCAGTACCTCAATTATCTCTAATCTATGATTAGGGATATCAAAATGCCCAAAAAATAAGCTGTATCTACCTTCTTATTTACTGGAGAGTAGAATGCATCGAACTAAGTTGAGCACACACTTAAAATACAGATTAAGAAACTCAAATCTACTTATATTGCTTATTCAGTAGCACAAATATATAGAAAGATAAGATAATAACAGGATCAATTACAATAGAAAAATATAAAGATAACATTAACCTACTAGAAACAAGTATTAGTTCTTAATTAAGCAATGCCATAGATGTTGAAGTTCCAAGTGAAAAGATTAGCTGCTGGCCTCAGAGATACCTAGTGGTGTAGCATTATCTGTGTCAATTCTCTTTAGCCCATGGCCTTACATGTAGCTTCTAAGGCTCAGAAACTCAATCTTGTCAACATATCAGAGTTATTCTTTCTCAAAAAAGTTGACTCTCTATAATAAAGCTAACTAGAGACTGATACAGAATCTAGAACTGCTTTATATCTATATAATAAAAACAAATATTTGTCAAGAGAATAGCACTTTCTTTTCCTATGTGCAGACTCCAGGAATAATCAAATTATAACAGTTATATCTACTTCTACATTCTGGCACAGCATATATTTATGTACTTATAAAAATATACATGTAGGCCAGGTGCACTGGCTCATGTCTGTAATCCCAGCACTTTGGGAGGCCAAGGCAGGAGGATCACCTGAGGTTGAGAGTTTGAGACCACCCTGACCAATATGCAGAAACCCTGTCTCTACCAAAATTTCAAAATTAGCTGGGCATGGTGGCACACGCCTGTAATCTCAGAAACTCTGGAGGCTAAGGCAGGAGAATTGCTTGAACCTGGGAGGCAGAGGTTGCAGTGAGCCAAGATAGCCCTATTGCACTCCTGCCTGGGCAACAAGAGCAAAACTCTGCCTCAAAAAAATTATATTTACATATATATGTGTATATATATATATATGTGTGTGTGTGTGTATATATATATATATATATATATATATATAGCATTTTACCTTTGCGTTATGCCTTTATATACTTGAAGATGGAAACATCTGTATGTACCAGAAAGATAAAACTCTCCACAATGTTTAAGCAGCCTTGTTTTTTTAAAAATTGATCATACACTATTGTATTTGGCTAGAAAGGGTCTGGACTCTTTAGAGAAAAAAAATGGTACATATCTCACTTAATTCAGGAAGATACATTGTCAAGCAGAAACTAGACTGTGTTACGGCAACTACTTCAGGAATATTTACACAGATATTTGACAAAGCTCTGTCATAAATATGAAAATTAGTTTATAGAAAATATATTTGCATTATATTGTAGTCCAGTTTGGTAATAAAATATGGCTTTAAGTTAACAAAGCCATCAAGTGATACTTTTTAGACACAGTATATAAATTGATAAATTGAGATTTCTACTAGATCCTTTTAGTATTATAAAGTATTAATTGATTACTTTTCATTTGCATTATTTTGCATATGAATTAATATACTAATAATGTGTGTGTCTGAAAGGAAAACTTCCCTTTTCCATCAGCCCCTGCAATGAGATACAGTCCAGAGATTTCTTGGCAGATATAATATTTAGTCATGATTCCAGTTCATCCATGTTGTTTCCAACAGTTTAGGGAAAAGCCCCAAGTAAAGTTTGCTCTCCACTTATACATCCAAACCACTATTTAAACATGAAGTCATGTATTTCTGATTGGCTATGTGGCAACTGAAACCATGATTAAACTTCAACTTCTATGGGGGCAATGATTATCTTATTAAAGATCATTTCTACTGGATAACAAATATGTAAGACATGAGTTTCTTGCTGATACATTTGCATTCTCTTGAGCTTACTTGTCTTGCCAAAATTTGCCCTTTCCTCTGATGGATTTCAATGACTGATATCTATTTGATTTTGTTGCATTTGTGCATTTTACTTCTCACCACCCACAGATTCTAAAATTGATCATATACGTTTCTTGTAATTCTGATAACTTACCATTGGGTTGCCCACTCCTCTCCCTTTCTATCATTAAATCTCCTGATAATGCTTCAGAATTTCTCATCTGAGTAAAAGGAAAAATAGAGAAATGGAAGTGCACAATGCATTATCATGGTTGACAGTGTCTGAACTCAGAATGAGGTCAGCGTAAGGGCAAAAAGTGGACATCAGCTTTCTTCAAACACCTGAAGTCTGAAAAGATGATGAATGTAGGAGATGAGGGGAAGTAATCATGTTTTCTACATCTATTGTCTCTGCTCAGCTTTTCCTTTAGTTTAGCACATTCATTTTTAACTGTGACATACAGACTAAGAGTCAATTTCCCTCTGCCTCATGAAGAAATACTGAAGTGCCCCATTTATTTGGCCATGTGACAATATCTTTCACAATTTGTCTTTAGATCAGCCTGCAAGATTTTCTATAATTTAATATGTTTAAATATGAACAGAAGCTTTCTCTTTCATTAACATCTAATTCGTTTTGAGAGTCATCTCTGTTTTTATTTATATTTATAAAGTAATAATTTAAAATGAATACTCTTGGGCCCAAAAGAGATGTGATTTATCAAAGGCTATCAAAATAGCCATTCATGTTATACATAATAACTGCAAAATACTTCCCACTTTTATGACTTAAGTGTGAGAAATCTTGAGACTATTTTATGCTGAATGGAGTAGGTGCTATTTTTAATTTGATATTGCTTGACAATAATCCTTTTAGAAATTTTAAATCACCAACTATTAAATATAAACCCCTTACATTTTACAGTTTTAACACTGTAATGTAACCATTATGGATTGGTTGCTTTTAAAATAGATGTTAATTAGGTTGAAAGACCCATTGTTTCTAAATTTCTGTTAAGTTGGGGTCTCCATTGCTGCTGCCATGGAGTCTCCATTTCTGCTTCTTAGTGAGGTCTTCTTTCTATTGGGTTCCTTCAGAAATGTAAATTTCCCATGTAAGTTTACAAGGTAAACTCCACTCAAGTTTTCTCTTAAGGACAGCCTAATAACAGTCACCAAACAATGAGATACTGTGGTGTGGACCTTATAATAACCAGAGAGTCTTCTTCATTGAGGTCCTGAGGCCACAATTGACTTTCTGTTATCACTTAGAGTTCTTTTTAACATATTAGTCTTCTTTGGGTTCCAGATAGTTGGAAACAATGTATAATGCTCTAGACCTTCTTCTTCTAAAACCTGTGACTGCCAGGTAGTCCTCTACCTGTGCTTTCCCTAACTCAGAGGCACAAGAGCCATAGGACTCTGCTCAGCCTCTAGGGAGCAACTGAACATCTACTTCATTCTCACTTTGCACCATCTCTTTTGACTGTGCACCCATGTCATCACATCCTGGCAGTAGAGTTGGGACTCATCAACTTCCTAGAATCCGAATTTTTATGGCACTAATACCAGGCATGAAATATTTTTACTAGTTTACATTATTTTGTTAATTATGATCAGTAATGACATGGTTTGGCTCTGTAACCCACCTGAATCTCATCTTGAATTGTAATCCAACCTATAATCTCCACATGTTGGGGACAGGACCTTGTGGGAGGTAATTAGAACATGGGAGCAATTCCCCCATGCTGTTCTCATGATACTGAGTGAGATCTCATGAGATCCAGTGGTTTTATAAGGGACTTTTCCCCCTTCACTTGGCACTATTCTCACTTCTCTCTCCTGCTGCCATATGAAGAAGGATGTGTTTGCTTCCCCTTTTGTCATGATTATAAGTTTCCTGAGGCCTCCCCAACCATGTGGAACTGGGGAGTCAATTTAACCTCTTTCCTTTATAAATTACCCAGTCTTGGGTATTTCTTCATAGCAGCATGAGAACAGACTAATACAGGAAATTGTTACCACACCAAGTGGGGTGCTGCTATAAGGATACCCAAAAATGTGGAAGCAACTTTGGAACTGGGTAGCAGGCTGAGATTGGAATAGTTTGGAGGGCTCGATAGAAGACAGGAAGATGTGGGAAAGTTTGGAACTTCCTAGAGACTTGTTGAATGACTTTGACCAAAATGCTGATAGTGATATGGACAATGAAGTACAGGCTGATGTGGTCTCAGATGAAAACGAGGAACATCTTGGGAACTGGAATAAAGGTGACTCTTACTATGCCTTAGCAAAAAGACTGGCAGCATTTTACCCTTGCCCTGGAGATCTGTGGAACTTTGAACTTGAGAGAGATGATTTAGGGTATCTGGTGGAAGAAATTTTAAGCAGCAGTGTGATCAAGAAGTGACTTGGGTGCTCTAAAAAGCATTCAGCTTTATGTATTCATTCACAAAGATATGGCTTGGAATTGGATTTTATGTTTACAAGGGAAGTAGAGCATAAAAGTTTGGAAAATCAGCAGCCTGATGATGTGATAGAAAAGAAAAACCCATTTTCTGAGAAGAAATTCAAGCCAGCTGCAGAAATTTGCATAGTAACAAGAAGCCAAATGTTAATTATCAAGACAATGGGGAAAATGTCTCCAGGGCATATCAGAGGTCTTCATGTTAGCCCCTCCCTTCACAGGCCCACAGACCTAGGAGGAAATAATGGTTTCATGGGCTGGGCCCAGTGCCTTGTTGCTTTGTGTAGTCGTGGGACTTGGTGCCCTGTGTCCCAGCCATGGCTAAAAGGGGTCAAATACAGCTCAGACTATTGCTTCAAAGGGTACAAGCCCCAAGCCTTGGCAGCTTACACATGGTGTTGGGCCTGCAGGTACATAGAAATAAAGAATTGAAGTTTCAGAACCTCCACCTAGGTTTCAGAGGATGTATGGAAATGCCTGGATGTCCAGGCAGAAGTTTGCTTCAAGGACAGAGCCCTCATGGAGAACCTCTGCTAGGAGAGTGCAGAAGGGAAATGTGGGGTTGGAGCCCCCACACAGAGTCCCCACTGAGGCACTGCCTAGTGGAGCTGTGAGAAGAGGGCCACCTTCTTCCAGACCCAAGAATGGTAGATCCACTGACAGCGTGCACCATGCAACTGGAAAATCCACAGACACTCAATGCCAGCCTGTTAAAGCAGCTGGGAGGGGGATTGTACCTTGCACAGCCACAGGGGTGGAGCTGCGCAAGGCTGTGGGAGCCCACCTCTTGCATCAGCGTGACGTGGATGTGAGACATGGAGTCAAAGGAGATAATTTCAAAGCTTTATGATTTGGCTGCCCCACTGGATTTTGGAGTTGCGTGGGGCCTGAGGCCCCTTTGTTTTGGCCAATTTCTTAATTGGAATGGGTGTATTTACCCAATGCCTGTAATCACATTGTATCTAAGAAGTAACTAACTTGCTTTTGATTTTACAGGCTTATAGACAGAAGGGACTTGCCTCAGATGAGACTTTGGACTTGGAATTTTGGGTTGATGCTGGAATGAGTTAAGACTTTGGAGGACTGTTGGAAGGGCATGATTGTGTTTTGTAATGTGAGGACATGAGATTTGTGAGGGGCCAGTGGCAGAATGATATGGTTTGCCTCTGTGTCCCCACCCAAATCTCATCTTGAATTGTAATCTGCATTGTAATTTCCACAGATTGGGGGTGGGACCTTGTGGGAGGTGATTAGATCATGGGGCAGTTCCCCTATGCTCTTCTCATGATACTAAGTGAGTTCTCATGAGATTTGATGGTTTTATAAGGAGCTTTCCCCCCTTCACTCAGCACTTCTTTCACTTCTCTCTCCTGCTGCCATGTGAAGGACGTGTTTGCTACCCCTTCTGCCATGATTGTAAGTTTCCTAAGGCCTCCCCAGTCATGTGTAACTGTGAGTTAATTAAATTTCTTTCCTTTATAAATTACCCAGTCTCAGGCAGTTCTTTATAGCAGCATGAGAATGAACTAATACAAGTAATAACTTTTTTTATTTGGTTATGGGTTGCATAGATTTATTATTTTATAACTGATATCAATTGATAATTTAACAGATTAATAATCTACAGTCCTCAAATTCAAGCAATTTATGGAGATTTTATTTTTGTGATTTCAGATTCTTTACAGCATGATTTGTATACTTTCTTTAGATTTTAATATTATCTAAATAATTTAGTTTACAAGTAGTCACCTTAATGAAGCAAATATATCTTTGTATCATTTTTTCTCCTCTCAGTTGTACCAAATATCTTACATATATATGATTGTATTTGTTTGCTAGGGCTGCCATAACAAAATGCCACAGACTGGGTGGCTTAAACAACAGAAATTTATTTTCTCAGTTCTGGAGGCTAGAAATCCTGAGATTAAAGTGTCTGCAGGATTAATTTTTTTTGAGACCCTCTTCTTGGCTTGCAGATGGCTATTTTCTTGCTGTGTCCTAACATGGTCTTCCTTCTGTGCATGTCTGTCTTCACTTCTTCTCCTTATAAGGAGACCAGTCATATTGGATTAGGGCCCACCCTAATGAACTCATTTTAATGTCACTACCTTTTTTAAGGCTCTCTGTTCAAATATGACGACATCTGAAGGTAGGACTTCAACATACAAATTTAAGGGTGTGGGGAGGACAAGATTCAGCCCATAATGATGTCACTTTACAATTTTTTAATTTGCCAAAAATGTGTAAAGTATATGTTTGTTTGAACTTTATAACAACACACTGGGGAACCAGTTACTGTGAGGTCTAGATACCTGCTTGGTGCCTGTATTAGTTTGTTCTCACACTGCTAATAAAGACATACTTGAGAATGGGTAATTTATAAAGAAAAGAGGTTTAATTGACTCACAGTTCAGCATGGCTGGGGAGGCCTCCAGGAACTTACAATCATGGCGGAAGGGGAAGCAAACACATCCTTCTTCACATGGTGGCAGCAAGGAGAAGTGCTGAGCAAAGAGGGAAAAGCCCCTTATAAAAGCATCAGATCTCATGAGAACTCACTCACTATCATGAGAACAGCAGCATGGGGGTAACCACCCTCATGATTCAATTACCTCCCACCAGGTCCCTCCTACAACATGTGGGGATTATGGGAATTACAATTCAAGATGAGATTTGGGTGGGGACACAAAGCCTAACCATATCAGTGCGTCTTGTCTGGTTTATGGCAAAACCAGAGAAAAATGTTGCTGGTCAAGAGACTTGAGCATGTGTTGGTCTTTGCTGTACCACTAGGAAATGTTGGAAAAATCTAAGCATTCTGTGTCTCAGATCACTGAGTTATAACATGTGGGGGCATACAAAAGGTAGAGGGGTACAGGATTTGGGATTATGAACATCACTGTCTAACTGGGACTTTACAGTGCTGTAAAGTGAAGTAACACTTGACAGCTGTACAGATTTTTGAATGGTTTGGTATATTAGATATACATATTTTATATCTTGATCTGTAAAACTCTATCATATTTCTACTGTACATTCCTTAGTCATAGCTTACTGACCTTATTTGCTGCCTTCCCTTCCTGCTTTATTCTCTGAACAGTAGGTCAGAGTGTAGAATGATTGGTTAATTTTTTAACACTTAGTTGATATATAAGTGCAATTGTGCCATGGATGGTTTTAGCCTAATAATTTACATTGTGCTATTTAAATACAAGATGATAATTTTGATTTTAAAGTTGTAGTTTTTAAAATAAAAAGTCAATTTTTTGATACATTAATACTAAGTATTTAAGAAATGGTAGACTTTATATATATGTAAGATAAATAAAATATCTAGCTATAGTTACAATGTATTATCTGAATGAAAAAAATAGATATTATTGAGACGAACTCATCTGTATCTTTTTCAGTTTTATTTCACTGAAAGCACACCATCATTCTATCCTTGGTCTTGATACAGTAGCAATCCTTATTGATCAAACATCAGATAAGAAAGGCCTTTTGTTATTTTAGTAACTTTACTCTTTCGACTATGGTATAAGATAATCCTCATCAAATTGATTTTATCATAGAGCTGGAGAAAACCTTCAGAGATCATATGGTTGCCCCACTTCAATAAGCAAAGCACGTTCTTACACACACACACACACACACACACACACACACAGAAACACACATACCCCCTACACTATACACCACACATACCTTGGTACTCTTTATCAAATGGTTGTGTAGGCTCTTAACCAGCAAGGAAATGTAATTTATGAGGCTGAATATTCCATCTTTGGGCTAATTATTCTCAAGTCCTTTTCTGTTTTTCCTTTCTTGAGTTGAATATAGCCTCCCTGTGGTTTCCCTCCCTTTGGTACTGATCCCACTTCTGAGCCATGACTGTGATCTAGTCTAGTGGAAAATATTTGGGCTTTGGCATTAGAAAGTCCTTTTTCAAACCATGTTTTCACCTTTTATTAACAGTCTTCTTAAGAAAGTTATAGAATAGCTCCAAGACTCATTTTTCATTTAAATAAAGAAAATAGGCTGGGTGCAGTGGCTTATGCCTGTACTCCTAGCACTTTGGGAGGCCGAGGCGGGCAGATCACTTGAGGTCAGGAGTTCGAGACCAGCCTGACAAACATGGTGAAACCCCGTCTCTACTAATTAGCCAGGCATGGTGGCAGGCGCCTGTAATCCCAGTTACTCGGGAGACTGAGGCTGGAGAATCGCTTGAACCCGGGAGACGGAGGCTGCAGTGAGCTGAGATCGCACTATTGGACTCTAGCCTGGGTGGCAGAGCGAGACTCCCTCTAAAAAAAAAACAACACCAAAAACAAAAAAAACTTACTTCATCACTTCATCAGGTTGGTGGGAGGATCAAATTGATAATCAAAGCCTCAAAGGAGTGCTGGGAACACTGACATCATTAACTTGCCTCAGCAAGTTGCCTCTTCCAATTCCACCCCAGTTTTTTTTTTTTTTTTGACCACTTTTAAATATCTGTGATATTCCTCCTCAGTTTCTCTTATAATACCCTTGAATCAGTTTTCATTTTACTGTTTAAAATTACAGAAATTATTTTTAAAATATTGAGCAAATATATTACTTAAAAATTCTAATTTTCTTAGCGCTAAATGTGTTTTTATTTACATTCACAATCAGGAATTTTTACAGTGATTATATACCCGTAAATTTTTAGTTTATTTCAAACTTCCTTTTAAACAGAACATGATAAACCAAGTAAAATGAATAACTTCTTAGGTGTGGGTTTTCTCACTTCAGAGGTTTTTCAGGACTATTCTCTAATTTCCTGTTCAGACTCCATATAGAATTATTATTTCAGTTTTTGCTTATCAGGGGTGTAAATGACAGGAGCTCTCTGCTGCATATTATAAAATAGAAAAACCAAATACAACAAAAAATGTAGAATAGAATGGGCAAAAGTGGGAAATGAAGACCAAAGAGAAAAATGAAACGTATCAAGAAATTTGTAGAGGTTTATGTCATGAAAGAACATATCTCTAAATGTTTGTTTTTAATAAAGAATAAATTTTACTTTCAATGTTGAAGATTTTTGAACAATGTGGTCACCTGGCAATGCAGCAGATGGAGGAAGGAGACAGGATGGAACTGCAGAGCTCTATTTCTGCTTTTCCCACAGTAGTTTGACTCCACAGCATTATCAAAGCCTGAGCTACCAAGATTCCTTTGGCAGACCTGGCTCAGGAAATACCAGCTCTCTCTCACTCCATCAGAAGCCATGCTTAGTGGGTTAACATTTTGCTAATTAATCATTTGATTGTTTAGAGTTAATTCAGCTCTACATGAATTTGAGGAATCTTTTTTTTTTTCTCTTATCTTTTCTATCATCAGTGCCTAAATATCTCTTATTGTCCCTGGAGGTCATTCTTTTGCTTTATAATTCTTTCCTCATGTCTTATCTATACCTTAAACTTGTGACCATTTCAAAGCTTTCTATAACTATAAAATACAACTTATTACTTGTATCAAACAAATATCCTACCTTTGAAAGATATAAGTAGGACTATATGTTTTGTGAAAAGTCATTAAAATTCAAAGGAGGAAGTTAATATGTGATTGATAGATGTGTTGATGTCTGCCTTTTTAAAAGCATCAAAATAATTACAAATATTTTCTTTTGAAAGTTGGCCAGGGATACTTTGTCCTGACCGTTTTAAAGGGAAATATGTAACTTATGACCTGGATGGAAATGTTGAAGAGTATCACATAGAATTCCTGGGCGATCCCCATTCAAGATCATGGATAAAGGCAACATTCGTTGGACATTATAGTATAACATTAAAGGTAGGTACAGTAACATCAAAACTTTATTCATCTTGCCCTTATTTTTAGTTACGGTAATTTTTATCTTTGATCATAAAATATATATAATTATTTGCTTTTAGATTGATATAATGTATGCTGCTTATTTAATTCAAATATTTGTATTTTTAGTGTTTTTCTCAAAGAAAGTAGGGATATAAAATAGTTGTGAGAGTTTAAAATTTTATTTTTCTTTCTTTCTTTTTTTTTTTTTTGGAGATGGAGTGTCGCTCTGTCGCCCAGGCTGGAGTGCAATGGAGCGATCTCTGCTCACTGCTCGCTCAGCCTCCCAGGTTCATGCCATTCTCCTGCCTCAGCCTCCCGAGTAGCTGGGACTACAGGTGCCTGACACCATGCATGGCTAATTTTTTTGTGTTTTTAGTAGAGACGGGTTTTCACTGTGTTTGGCAGGATGGTCTTGAACTCCTGACCTTGTGATTAGCCCACCTTGGCCTCCCAAAGTGCTGGGATTACAGGCGTGAGCCACTGCGCCAAGTCTTAAATTTTATTTTTCTAATGGTAATATAATAAAAATCAACTGAAGACTTTATGTGATTGCCTTTTGAAACAATTTTAAGACTATCTGGTAATTTTTAAATTCTCTTGAGAAGAGGAGACTCTATGTTATAGCCATAGCTCACAGGAAAAATTAATTATGGATTGCAACCAGCTTTTCAATTTAAATGGAATATTTCATTTACACTAACTCCTTCAGTATCTTTTTGACTCTTTTTAAACTTTAAATCTCACATTACAATTAATAGATAGACTATTAGGTTAGTGTAAAAGTAACTACGATTTTGCTATTACTGTTGCATCAACCTAATAGTTTCTCAAATTTATGAGACTAGGTAAACTGGACCTATTTCCACGTATTTGGTTTAATAAGTATAAGTCAATTAAATTACCTGTGTTTATATTCTAATATTGAAATTTTTCATCTGCAAATCATGCTTTCATTAAAACTTGATAAAAAGTAGCAAACATTTTGTGCTCTATCATATTAAGCAGCCAACTCCAGAAACCCCCAAACCAACAAAAGAGCTCCATCCTTAATATTCTATTCCTCTAGAACCACTCCTGGTACCAAAATCTATATTAGTCAGGGTTCTCTAGAGGGATAGAACTAATAGGATATACAGGTATATATCCTATTATATACCTATCATATATATATATATTTGAGTTTATTAAGTATTAACTCACCACTTGGGTTACAGAATGAGGCCCTAACATTATTAGTCTAAAAGCTAGTATATGTAGCTTTGGTTTATAACTCCACATTTTGTTTTCTGCATAACTTAAGATACTGATGCACTGCAAAGAATTATTAGTTTATATTTTTGGGCAAACAACATATAAAGATGAAATTTCATGACAACAACTGAAAGGAGTGGGGATGAAGCTGTTAAGGGAGCAGAATTTGTGTATGTTGTGGAAGATAAGCTGGTATAAATTCAAATTAAAGTGTTATAACTTTAGGATGTAATCCTCATGTTAAACACAAAGAAAACAGCTATAGAATATATGCACAAGGAAATAAGAAAGGAATTTAAATGTTTCAGTATAAAAAATTAAACACAAAAGAAGCCAGTAAGGCAAGAAATGAGGAAAAGAAAGCTGTAAGTCATGTTGAAGACAAATAACAAAATGACAGAAATAATTCCCTTATTAGTAATTATTTAAATGGGTTAAACTCCCCAGTCAAAAGACAGAGATTAGTAGAATGAATAAAAAGACATGATCTTACTATCTGCTCTCTAACAAGAGATTCACTTTAGATCCAAAGACACAAATAGACTGAAAGTGAAAGAATGAGAAAAGATGTTCCATGCAAATAGTAACCAAAAGATAACAGGGGTTGCTATACTAATATTGGACAAGATAAACATAAATATTACAAGAAACAAAAGAAGGATATTTTAATTAATAAGATGTTCAATATAGCAAGAAGAGTAGCTATTATAAACATGCATCTGTTTAGAGATTATTAAAACATATGAAGCAAAATCTTCCAGAATTGAAGGGAGAAATGGACAGTTCAACAATAATAGTTGGAGACTTAATACCCCATTCTCAGTAATGGGTAGACCACCAGGCAGAAGATAAGTAAAGAAATAGAGAGCTCAAACAACACAGTAAACCAACTAGATTTAACAGACGTGTACAAAACACTCTACCCAAAAGGACTAGTATACACATTTGTCTCAATTTCACATGGGACATTTTCTACAATAGGTGACATGATGGACCACAAATTAAGTCTCAAGAGGTTTTTAAAAGATAGATATAATGGAGAGTATTATCTCGGACCACAGTGAAATGAAGGTAGCAATAATAACAGAGGTAAAATTAGAATTTGTGGGAATTAAACACCCCAAGACAACCAATGAATCAAAGAAAAAATTATAAGGGAAACTGGAAAACACTTAGAGATGAATGAAACACATCTAGAGAAAGCAAAAACACAACACACTAAAACTTATAGTATGCAATGAAAGCAGTACTGAAGGAGAAATTTATACCTACAAACACTTATTAAAAAAATAAATATTTCAAATCAACAACTTAACTTTACAACTTAAAGGATCAGAAAAAGAAAAACTAAATCCAAAGCTACTAGAAGGAAGGAAATATTAAAGATAAGAGCAGAGATAAGATATATAATAGAAAAACAATAGAGAAAATCAGTGAAGCCGGGCGCGGTGGCTCACGTTTGTAATCCTAGCACTTTGGGAGGCCGAGGCGGGCGGATCACAAGGTCAGGAGATCGAGACCACAGTGAAACCCCATCTCTACTAAAAATACAAAAAAATTAGCAGGGCGTGGTGGCGGGCGCCTGTAGTCCCAGCTACTCGGAGAGGCTGAGGCAGGAGAATGGCGTGAACCTGGGAGGCGGAGCTTGCAGTGAGCCGAGATTGCGCCATTGCACTCCAGCCTGGGCGATAGAGCGAGCCTCCGTCTCAAAAAAAACAAAAAAAAAAAGAAAATCAGTGAAAACAGAAGTTGGTTCTTTGAAAAGATCAATAAAACTGTCAAACCTTTAGCTAGATGGACTAAGAATTAAAGAGAAAAGACTCAAATTACTGAAGTCAGAAATAAAGCAGGGACATTACTACCAATTCCACATAAATAAAAATGACTATAAGAGCATACTGTGGAAAGTTATACAGCAACAAATTGGATAACCTAGATGAAATGGACAAATTCCTAGAAATACAAAATCTAGCAAAACTAAAGCATGAAAAAATAGAAAACCTGAGTAGAACTGTAACTAGTAATGAGATTGAATTAGTAATCCAAATCTCCCAACAATAAAGAATCCTAGACATAATGGCTTCACTTTGAAGTCTACCAAACACTTAAAGAACAATACTGATCCTTTAAATCTTACTTTTCCAAAAAACTGGATAGAAGGGCACACTTCCTAACTCATTCTATAAGGCCAGCATTACTCTGGTACAAAAGACAGATAAAAACACTGCAAACAAAGAAAAGTATAGGCCAGTATTCCTTATTTACATTGATGGAAAAAGTCAACAAAATACTAATAAACCTAACTCAGCAGAATAGTAAAAGAATTATACACTATGGCCAAATAGGATTTATCTTGGAATGTAAGAATAGTTCAATATATAAAAATCAACTAATGTAATACACCACATTACCAGAATGAAGGAAAAAAATGATCAGCTTAATTAATGTAGAAAAAGTATTTGACAAGATTCAACAACCTTTCATGATTTAAAAAAAAAAAAAAACTCAACAAACTAGGAATGGAAGGCTACTATCTCAACATAATAAAAGCCTTATATGAAAACTCATGGCAAACATTGTATTCAAAGATGAGGGATTAAAAGCTTTTTTTCTGAGATGAGGAACAAAGCACAGATGCCAACTTTCACCATTCTATTCAACATAGTTCTGAAAGTTCTAGCCAGAGCAATTAGGCAAGAAAAAAGAAATAAAAGATATCTAGCTTCCAGGGACGTTGTCTAGAGGTACTCAGAATGGTCCAGCATTTGACATACCATCGTAGGGTTTCCTACAATACAACCACTAATAAAACTAGGCTGTCCTGAACCCCTGGCAATAGAATTGTTTACCTTTATACAAAGAAGGCTGGGAAAGCACCAAATCTGCATGTGGTGTGTGCCCAGGCAGACTTAGAGGGGTTCGTGCTGTGAGGCCTAAAGTTCTTATGAGATTGTCCAAAACAAAAAAACATGTCAGCAGGCCCTATGGTGTTTCCATGTGTGCTAAATGTTTTCATGACAGGATCAAGTGTGCTTTCCTTATTGAAGAGCAGAAAATTGTTGTGAAATTGTTTAAGGTACAAGCACAGAGTCAGAAAGCTAAATAAAAAATGAAGCATTTTTTAAGTAATAAAAATTAAAAGGCTTAAAAAAAGATCCAAATTGGACAGAAGTAAAATTATCTTTGTTTGCAGGTGATATGATCTTCTGAGTAGAAAACCTTAAAGATTCCACAAAAAATATTAGAACTAATAAGTGAATTCAACAAAGCAGCAGGATTCAAATACAACACAGAAATTCAGTTGCATTTCCATACACTAAGAATGCCAAAAGATAATTATAAAAATGATTTCATTTACAATGGCATCAGAAAGAATAAACTACCTGAGAATTAACCAAGGAGATCAAATACTTGTACAATGAAAACTACAAAACATTGGTGAACAAAGTTAAAGAAGATATAAATAAATAGAAATATGTTCCATGTTCACAGATTGGAACTTACTATTGTTAAGATGTCAATACTGGCCGGATGTGGTGGCTCATGCCTGTAATCCCAGCATTTTGGAAGGCTGAGGAGGATGTAACACTTGGGGCCAGGAGTTCGAGACCAGCCTGGCCACCATGGAAAAACCCCACCTCTAATAAAAATACAAAAATTAGCCAGGCACGTTGGCGCATGCCTATAATACCAGCTACCCGAGTGGCTGAGGCATGAGAATCGCTTGAATCCAGGAGGCAGAGGTTGCAGTGAGCTGATATTATGCCACTACACTCCAGCCTGGGCTACAGAGTGAGACTGTGTCTCAAAAAAAAAAAAAAAAAAAAAAAAAAGAGGCAATACTATCCAAAGCAATGTACAGAGTCAATGCAATCCCTGTTAAAATCCTAATGGTATTTTTGCATGAATAGAAAAACCCATCCTAAATTTATTTGGAATCTCAAGGGACCCTGAATAGCCAAAACAATCTTGAAGAAGAACTAAGCTAGAGGACTCACACTTCCTGATTTCAAAACTTAGGACAAAGCTACAGTAAACCTATAAACAAGTGGAATAGAATAGACAGCCCAGAAATAAATTCTCATGTAAATAGTCAAAGTATTCTTGACAGTAGGGCAAAGACCATTCATTGGGGAAACGACAATCTTATCACTTTTTGGCTAGTCACATGCAAAAAAGTGAAGCTAGACTCTTACCTAAAACCATGTACAAAAACGAACTCATAACAGATCAAAGACCTAAATGTAAGACCTAAAACTTAGAAGAAAACACAGGACAATAACTAGTGGCATATACCAACAATGGAATATTATTCTGCCTTAAATAGAAAGGAAATTCTGACAGGCCACATCATGAAAGAAGCTTGAGGATATTATGATAAGTGAAATAATACAATCACAAAAAGACAAATACCGTATGATTCCACTTATATGAAGTATTTAGAATAGTCAAAATTATAGAGACAAAGTAGAATGCTGCTGCCAGGGGATGAGGGAAGTAGAGAATGGGAAGTTATTGTTTAATGGGCACAGAATGTCAGCTTTCAAGATGAAAACAGTTATGGAGATAGAGGGAGGTGATGATTGCACAACATTATAAATGTATTTAGTAACACCAAACTGTACACTTAAAATAGTTAAGATGGTAGATTTTATGTGTATTTTATCACAATAAAATATTAGAGAAAGTATGTGTTCAGCATTTACATTACTCTAGTAATTACTCATAGAAATAACCATGAACATGCGCTGCAGGGCTATTTTTTTTAGCTGATGCATGTTATAGAATTCTTCCCCATTGGTACAAATGATTTTTCTTTTATATTTAGTAGGTACATGTCTGTAGAACCCATGAGTTAAAAGTTTATTTTGTAGCTTGATAGATTACATGATTTAGTGTAGTGTTTTAGTGTAGAGTAATGTAGTGTTTGCTCTTCATGCAAGTCTTGCTGTGCATTAGGAAGCTTTACAAAACAAAAACAATAACAAAAACACAGAAATGTCTGAGCCTCACTCTACTGGATCAATTAAATCAGAATCTCTTGGAAAAGGGCCAGGCATAAGCATTTTTAAGTTCCTTAAGCATTTGAAGTTCCTTAAGTTTTAAGGAGAGAGAACCTCTGATTAAGTTTTTCTCAACTTGAGGCATTACAGTTTTGTTGGTTTTATACCTACTAGTGTAGTAGTCTAACTTTGGTTATGGTTTATAGCTTTCTGTTGGCTTTCTTTGGAGTACTTCTTTTGTTAGCCTTTCTCTTTCATTTGCCTGGACTGGAAATTATGCTTACTGCCATAAGCTCACGTGTCTAACCCAATAGTAATCAGTTTAACTGAGCACAATGTTGAGGTCATTCTTGTCATTCAATATTATTTATAATTTGTAGATGTTGCTGATTCAGAATTTTGACTTAATGTTTATAGCATGTTTAAGTTGATCATCTAGCTTGTAGGTGGCATAGAGCCATTATAATTTTTCTTCGGCATAAATAATGTATTCCTATTAGCAGTATAGTACAACCAGTAATTGCTTAGACTGCACTTTTGTAGTTTTTTTATATTGCCAAGAGAAAGTAGATGGTTCATCTCTGATGCTAAGATTCTCCTATAGTAAAAATGTAGCTTGTCTTATCCATGATGTGAGTGGATGTTTTTGGCCATGTATCTCAGTGGTCTGCTTATCATTGTATGTTAAATATTCCTATATACATATAGAACTATTTGGGGGGGTACCAGAGATCATTTGGGTATTTATCCATTGTATTGTGAATTTTACCCATATTTTCTAGGGAAATGGAAAGGGAGCATTGCCATATTGCTAAATTTGAGCTTTATAGCTCCAATAATGCTGCTTTCTAATTGTGATAGTCATTAATATTGTTGGTCAGCTTTCCAGATCTCTGCCTTTCTGCTGCAAAGTAGACTTGCACATTTGACACCCTTGTGGTATGTAGGGCCAGTAGCTTGTGAGTGAAAGCGATGAATATCACTTGTTTGAGCACTTCACTGCTAGTGAAACATCGTCCAGAGTTCTTTCTTTCCATGGCACAGTGACTGGTAATGTTTGAGGTGTCAGTTTGCTGTTGCCTCAGCCTGGATCCTGAGGGACTGCATTCAACATGTGCTGTGATGACTCCAATAACAAAAAGAGGCCACAGGTGTTTGTATCAATCATATATTGAGTCTATATATGTAGGCTAAAGATAGGTAGATCTTTTAAACATAATATTTAAAGTCTAACAGCCATCCCTTGAAGGTAGACATCATCACTCTTTGACATATGGAAGAAACGGAGACTCAGGCTACATGTCTACTCCAATGTCTGTCAGCTGAATGACAGGGCAATGGTTAGAATCCATATATCAAGTCCAAATTCTTTTCTCTTTGTACACTATGCCAACATATATATGCATAAGCAGTGGCCTAATTTATTTTTGAATGTTTTCTCACATTTGTACCTACAATGAGGAAATTTTTTGTTTTTAAATACATGTTGAATGGTGGAAGTCTCTGGTAGACTTGCTCTTTACTTGTTGCTCAATGCTCCCCTATGGAGGAATAAAGACCAAGAAGAACAGGCAGAATTCTTATTTTCAAATTCCATTTGCAGTGGTCATTTGACTAGTATATCTGGATTAACATCTAATTAAAAAGTTTTTTGCTTCTAAGATTCATTAGGATCCCAATTCTAAGATGTAGTCTGTGATAAGGATTAGTAAACGAGTTTATAGCTTCATCATCTGGCAGCATTTTGCCATCAGAGTAATGGAGTGAAACAGGATACGGATTTATTAGCCAATACACTGGAAAAATATATTGGAAAATAAAAACTAAAAACTAAATATCTCTTGCACCATGTTCCTACTAGCAAATAATCTTGTACAGCTACCAAATTCTCAGCAAAATTTTATTATACTAATCCCATATTTGGCATAAAATTTGCTGTAATTTTGCGATTATTAGATTCAAACTTTGTTTGTTTTCTAAACATCCTTTATTTTTTGTCCTGGAGAAAAGTTGAAGGAATTAGAACATGACTCTATAACTGTGACATATTTGTGAATAATTTGCCAAGAAAAACTTTGGTAGTAATTTACAATAGGAAAAGAATAAAGTTGTCAAAGTGGTTAACATAGTGGTTAAAAAGGCAGAATCTAGAATCAGGTTCTTTGGGCTTGAAGGATAGCTCTGCTACTTACTAATGCTTGACCTAAGACAAGTCACTTAACTTTTACAAATCCCAGATGCCCTATCTTATTTATTTATTTATTTGTTTATATTTTGAGGTGGAGCCTCACTCTGCCACCCAGGCTGGAGTGCAGTGGCACAGTCTCGGCTCACTGCAGCCTCTGCTGCCCCAGTTCAAGCGATTCTCCTGCCGTTCTCCTGCCTCAGCCCCCCGAGTAGCAGGGATTACAGGCACCTGCCACTGCGCCTGTCTAATTTTTGTAGTTTTAGTAGAGATGGGGTTTCACCAGGTTGGCCAGGCTGGTCTTGAACTCCTGAACTTGTGATCCACCCACCTCAGCCTCCCAAAGTGCTGGGATTACAGGTGTGAGCCACTGTGCCCGGCCACCTTATCTTTAAAATAGAAATTGTGATAGCATCTGCCTTATAAAGTGGATATGAGTGTTAATTGAGATAATACATGCAAAGCATTTAGCATGTGCTTGTCATACAGTAGGCTCTCAATAAATGTTAGTTGTTAGTATTCATTGGAA
This sequence comes from Nomascus leucogenys, assembly GCF_006542625.1. Lineage (NCBI taxonomy): Eukaryota > Metazoa > Chordata > Mammalia > Primates > Hylobatidae > Nomascus > Nomascus leucogenys. The sequence continues at coordinate 123,003,667 of NC_044384.1, read as the reverse complement.
GTAACGGGTTAAATATATAGTCAAATTATCTATTTCCTTTCCCTAGGACCCCATGTCTATAGGAGAGAGTACCAAAAAGATGCTGAGAACAATAAGGTGGAGAATAGTATCTTTTATTTTGACTAAGATCATATATAGAAAATTATGTGATTTTAATGGTCTTTATCAACAAACACAATGCTCCCAGAAATTGAGAGAAGTAGAGCTAGTTGATCATCTTATTCTTTGATTCTTCAGTACACGACTGAAATGAGACCATTGCTGCAATGTTTTCATAGTTTAGTGTAAACAGAAGTGTCAAGAACTATTGAAAGCAGGAAATAAGTTAGAGCCTTCTTAATCTGACTCCTTGGTGAATGAATAAGCCCAATATTAGCAGTGTCTCCAGAATACTTTGGATTTGTTTGATGGAATTTGGAAGGAGAACAGGAAATACTATATTTCATGTTCTTTGCAACTGAATGAAACCAGTTTCTTTCCCTATCTCTATTCTCCTTTTTGGATTCACTCACATTTATATATGCTGACTTCGCAGCACCAACTAAATTGTTGAATTCACCCCTATCATCTCTCAACTTCATCTCTTATAAATTTAGATAGCTGTGAACTTGTACAGAAGTTAAAAATCCAAACCAAATACTATGACCAACTTCACTCAGTATATAAAGAATGGAACAGATGGCTACCTTTTCCATCATCAAATGCATGAAAAATTTATCAATTAGGTTTCTCTATTGAACCTTCAATGGAACAGCAATATTCTTTTCTAAGAAATTTCAATATATAGCTTTCTCAATTTTCTAAAAATGCTTATTTTCTGTTAAAGAAAAAAACATGAATCAGGTCATTGTTTTTAAGCCAATATACCAGACTCACAAAATTGCCCTGAGAGTCATTTCCCTTATAAGTTGCCTTATAATGAGATTTTTTGTGTTGGGGTTCTTAAATTAGTAAATAGCTGGAGAGTAACTTCTTGTTACATTCTTCCATCAAGAATGGTGAAGTCTAAAACTCAAAATCATATAATTGTGAAAGTTTATAATTGTATATATTCTTTATCATTTTCCTTTCATTAATTCTTCTGTCTACCTTATTTTTACACATCAAAAGGAGTTTTAATAAAGCTTGACATATATATTGCATTAATAGTGCTGATATCATGAAGCAGGACTTATGTAGGGAGTATGATGTCCTAGCATTTTTAAAAATGAGATATTAGGTCATGCAAATATTTGTAAGAAAGGGGAGGATATATTATTAAATTTTGTGGATTTCCTCCTTTGTTATCTTTGTCATTACAGGCAAGTGTTATTCCCTTTCATGAGTACGCATTATACTTCTTCATATTACTTTTTCACTTCTAACTTTTATTTTAAGTTCAGGGGTACACATGTAGGATGTGCACGTTTGTTACATAGGTAAGTGTGTGCCATGGTGATTTGCAGCACAGGTCATCCCATCACCCAGGTATTAAGCCCAGCATCCCTTAGCTATTCTTCCCTATCTTCTCCATCTTCCTACTCCCCACCCTCTGACTGGCCCCGATGTGTGTTGTCTCTCCCCTTGTGTATTTGGTCTCATTTAGCTCCCACTTAAAAGTAAGAACATGCAATATTTGGTTTTCTGTTCCTGCATTAGATGGCTAAGGATAATGGCCTCTGGCTCCATCCATGTCTGTACAAAGGACATGATCTCATTCCTTCTTATGGCTGCATAGTATTTCATGTTGTATGTATACCACATTTTCTTTATCCAGTCTATCATTGATGGGCATCCAGGTTGATTCCATGTATTTGCTATTGTGAATAGTGCTACAGTGAACATATGTGTGCATGTGTCTTTATAATAGAGTGATTTTATTCCTTTGGGTCTATACCTAGTAATGGGATTGCTGGGTCTAATGGTATTTCTGTCTCAAGATCTTTGAGGAATCACCACACTGTCTTCCACCATGGTTGAACTAATTTACATTCCCACCATCAGTGTAAAAGTATTCCCTTTTCTCTACAACCTCACCAGCATCTGTTATTTTTTGGCTTTTTAGTAATAGCCATTCTGACTGGTGTGAGATGGTCCCTCATTGTGGTTTTTATTTGTATTTTTCTAATGATCAGTGATGTTGAACTTGTTTTCATATGCTTGTTGGTGGCATGTATGTCTTATTTCGAAAAGTGTCTGTTCATGTACTTGGCCCACTTTTAAATGGGGCTGTTTGTTATTTTCTTGTAAATTTGTTTAAGTTCTCATAGATGGTGGATATTAGACTTTTGTCAGATGAATAGATTGCAAAAAGTTTCTTCCATACTGTACGTTGCCTGTTTACTCAGTTGATAGTTTCTCTTGCTGTACAGAAGCTCTTTAGTTTAACAAGATCCCATTTGTCAATTTTTGCTTTTGTTGCAATTGCTTTTGACTTTTGTCATGAAATCTTTGCCCATGCCTGTGTTCTGAATGGTATTGCCTAGTTTTTTTTCCAGTGTTTTTATAGTTTGGGGTTTTACATTTAAGTCTTTATTTCATATTGAGTTAATTTTTGTAAATGGTGTAAGGAAGGGGTCCAGTTTCAATTTTCTAGATATGGCTAGCCAGTTCTCCCAGCAGCTTCTATTAAATAGGGAATCCTTTCCCCAGTGCTTATTTTTGTCAGTTTTGTTGAAGATCAGATAACTTAGGTGTGTGGCCTTATTTCTGGGTTCTCTATTATGTTTCATTGGTCTATGTGTCTGTTCTTGTACCAGTACCATGCTGTTTTGGTTACTGTAGCCCTGTAGTATAATTTGAAGTCAGGTAGCATGATGCCTCCAGCTTTGTTCTTTTCGCTTAGGATTGTTTTGGCTATTCAGGCTCTTTTTCGGCTCCATATGAATTTTAAAAGAGCTTTTTCTAATTCTGTGAAGAATGTCAATGGTAGTTTAATGGGAACAGCATTGAATCTATAAATTACTTTGGGCAGTATGGCCATTTTCATGATATTGATTCTTCCTATCCATGAGCATGGCTGTGTTTCCATATGTTTCTGTCCTCTCTGATTTCTTTGAGCAGTGGTTTGTTGTTCTCCTTGAAGAAGTCCTTCACTTCCCTTGTTAGCTGTATTCCTAGGTATTTTACTCTTTTTGCAGCAATTGTGAATGGGAATTCATTTGCAATTTTGCTCTCGGTTTGCTTGTTGTTGGTGAATGCTAACAATTTTCACATATTGACTTTGTGTCCTGATACTGTGTTGAAGTTTCTTATCAGCTTAAGAAGATTTTGGGCTGAGACGATGGGGTTTTCTAGATATAGGATTATGTCATTTGCAAACAAAGATAATTTGACTTTCACCTTTCCTATTTGAATACTATTTCTTTCTCTTGCTTGATTGCCCTGGCCATCACTTCCAATACTGTGTTGAATAGGAGAGATGAGAGAGGCCATCCTTGTCTTGTTCCAGTTTTCAAGGGAATGCTTCCAGCTTTTGCATTCAGTATGATATTGGCTGTGGGTTTGTCTTTTATGGCTCTTATTATTTTGAGGTATGTTCCTTCAATACCTAGTTTATTGAGAGTTTTTTACATGAAGGCATGTTGAATTTTGTCAAAGGTCTTGTCTGCATCTATTCAGATAATCATATGTTTTTTGTCTTTAGTTCTGTTTATGTGATTCACCACATTTATTGATTTGCATATGTTGAACCAACCTTGCATCCTGGGGATGAAGCCAACTTGATTATGGTGGATAAGCTTTTTGATGTGCTGCTGGATTTGGTTTGCCAGTATTTTGATGAGGATTTGTGCACTGATGTTCATCAAGGATATTGGCCTGAAGTTTTCTTTTTTTGTTGTGTCTATACCAGGTTTTGGTATCAGGATGATACTGGCCTCATAGAATGAGTTAGGGAGGAGTCCCTTCTTCTCTATTTTTTGGAATAGTTTCAGTAGGGATGGCATCATCTCTTCTTTATACCTCTGCCCTCTATCTTTCCTTTAAAGTATCTTCTAGTAAAGGATCAGGTCCAGTCCATGAATTAGGTGAAATCCAGTATCCCCAAATCCTAAACAGTGCCGACTAAACTAGTTTTGAAAATAAATTTAGAATTATCACTTCTTTACCATTTGTTTAGCTCCCAGAATATGTACCGATTCTGCATCACATATTTAACCATCTTCTTTACCTAGATTTCCCACCTGCCCTTATGATTCTATCATTAAACATAGAATCTGAGCATCTGTTGGTAATAAACACAACTAGGGTTTCACCTTAAACACATATTCTATAAAAAATAAGCAAATATGGAGTAGAAAATAGCATCCAAGTATACTAACATTCTTTTAGGTTCAGGTCTTGATATCCATTAATATGGTGGCTTAAAACTTTTTAGGCTAATCCTGAGTTTTTAAAGGCTTAGTGCAAATGAGTGCATGCTTATTCCATGACTGATTTAGACCTGTACACTTCTTGCAGTTCTATTTAATGTCTCTAGCTGCAGCAGTCTGCCTGGCTAGAGCAGTGGAAGATAGCAGCACTTTAGATAAGCACTGGCCTTAAAAATTATCTATTGACTCTATGCTCATTTGCTTCTTGTGCTGTATTCATCAATATATTACTAATACTTCACTATTATTTTACATAGCAGAGTTTACAACTGCTTTTTCTGCCACAGACCTGATGAATTTCGGTTTTGTTAAAAATAAAAATTCTACACCTTTAAATCAGAATATATAAAATACTTTAAACTGTACACAGTGTTTTTATTCTTTTTAAAAATTGTATTAAAATAGATATAAGGTAAAATTTACCATCTTAATCATTTTTAAATGTACAGGTCACTGGTGATTTAAATTTTTTAACTACTGATTAATAGTCCTGAAAATTTTTTCCTAAGCAATATAAAAGTGACCTGATGCAGAAAATGCCACATGGCAGTTTCTCATCATTTTCAACACCACTTATTTTTTTATGATATGGGCTAAGGAACTGTTTATAACACCATCTTTGATAGTTAGGCAATAGAATTACCTTGTAGTGAAACAATATCATTTTGTAGTGGCTGAACACACAAACTCTGTAGGTTGTCTGTTATGAATTACAGCTGTGTCTTACTCTGTATGTAAACTTGTGCAAGTTCTAAACTCAGTGCCTCTGCTTTCCCATCTGTAAAATGAGGATTCTAGTGCCTACTTTATAAGCTTGTTAAAAAGCTAAATGAGTTATTTGTGAAGCGCTTAGGATGGTGCCTGTCAGTACTATATAAGCCTTGAAGAACTTAGTAAGTTTAAAATATTAGGTTCATTAAATTGTAGAACTACTATAGAAATTAAATACATACACAGCCAACTTCTCTCTATTGTGAATAGAGTTCCTATCTCATTTTTTGGACTGTAGACATCAAATGATAATCTCACATAATCTTCATTTGTTAAGAATGCTGAGGTTCAGGTTAAGTGACTTGCCTGAGGTTACACAGCAGCAGAACCAGGACTCAAGCCGAGATCTTATGATTACAAGCTCCAGGTTTTTATATTGTATGTCAACCTGCTTGAAATTTACATTGGGGCATCTGCTTCTCATCTTCATAAGCATACCAAATTCATAATAAGCTATCATTTGTAAACTGGAAAACCGCACAGGCCTTCTTAGTGATCAACTCTTGTTAATTCAGCCAACCTGATTAATTAGTTTAACCTTTAACCAGGGTCTTTCAAAGCTGAATAAAGATATGAAAGGTCTTTTCGTCATGCTTAGCGCATTGATTTCTTGCCATGGATTTGGAGGCTCTTCATGTTGTCATTAAAACCTGGGATTTATTTCATTCCCTTTTAACATAGCAGTAACTGGTTATTATTAATACAAATGTTGTTATCCTGTTGCCATTGTTCGTTTTGTGTTTTTTTGTTTATTTGTTTGCTTTGATCTATTCTTGGTTCCCAGGCTTGCTGGTCATCACATTCTGCTGTAGAGCTCCTTAAAAATATCTATTCTTGGCCAGGCGCGGTGGCTCATGCCTGTAATCCCAGCACTTTGGGAGGCCATGGGGGGTGGATCATGAGGTCAGGAGATCGAGACCATCCTGGCTAACACGGTGAAACCCCGTCTCCACTAAAAATACAAAAAACTAGCCAGGCATGCTGGTGGGCGCCTCTAGTCCCAGCTACTCAGGAGGCTGAGGCAGGAAAATGGCGTGAACCCGGGAGGCGGAGGTTGCAGTGAGTGGAGATTGCGCCACTGCACTCCAACCTGGGTGACAGAGCGAGACTCTGTCTCCAAAAAAAAAAAAAAAACGTATTCTTGAAACCACTCTCTTTGGTAAATCTCAAGAACCACTGTATAGCAGATTATTTTCCCAAAATATTTTCTATGTGGTACTGGAATTAACTAAAGAAGATATTTATGTGAAAGTGTATTGTTTGTATTATGTTTATTGTGTTTACTCTATGGAATGTGTGAAAGTATTTATGAAGCTGTGGTACTGAAGAAGCCAGGAAAATCTTGGGCAGGATTATGACATTAAGCTCCCTTGTCTTTTTAAATATGTTTCTTCTTTTGGTGGTGCCTGATTTTCTCTCTGCTGTGACAGCCAGAGCCCTCTCACTTTCTCTTCTCAAAATCTGATTTCAGGTCTGTCACACTGTATGACTGGCGTATTGGTGGTATAAAAATTGTTTTCTAAAAGGATGTCACTCCAGATAGTGGACAAACCTGAAATGTTAGATTGGGGCTTCTTTAAAAAAAAATGCCACATGTAGCGGTTGTTTATTCCTTCTAGATAGGAAAAGAGCTTAGATATTCAAAATTTTTAGTAACTATGTGTTAAAGTCTAGGTGAATACAAAGCTTATCTAGTACGTTGTGATTTTTCTGATTGGTTCATTGGAGCCATTTTATCATAAACTGCTTCATTTCCTACCTCCCTACCCCTACCTGCAATGTTGCAGGGAGTACCCAGTTATGAATTTGATCTTCTGTCTTGATATTTTCCAATATTTCAAGTCAAGTAATGGAATTACACTATAAAGATTTGACTCCCAAATTTTCTAATTATTTTTCTCTGGCTAATTTCTTCTCTAGTGCCCATTGCATTCTTGGCATTATCTCTCAATCTGATGTAAGGGATCACACTAAACAGAGCTAGACTTTTTTTTTTTCTTAGCTTTAATAGTTTACACTTTCCAGTGGCATGAAGAGTGGGGTACATAAGTTGTTTTGATCTTAAAATTCTGCTGAGGTAAGGAAGCAAAATTACTATTTGTGTCTGTAGGAAACTTAAGCAGACTAAGCAACAAGTCAGTAACAGTTTTTAAGCAATATTTGATTCAAGTATTCAATAATTTGAATAAGCTGTCTAAATAAACCATGTTTGATTGTTTGAAGATTGTATGAACCTATGTTAAAGTGACAGGTGAGCAAGAAGGCAGATATTATTAGAAAGCCAAGGAGGCTAACTAAAGCTATGGCTTCTCTGATGCACATGGGTATAATGTGGCAATCTTCTGGTTTGTATCAAAGGAACAGGAATGTTCTTACTGTCTGGATTACTGGTTGCTGTTGCAGAAATCCAATTTAAAGAACACAAGACATCCTAGTGATTAAGTTTCTACTGAACTGCTTTAAGTGAAAACGATCTGCCCAACAGAGGAAAAGAGCAATAGCTTTGGCACAATAGTAAATAGAATGATGCATCAGTGCAATACATGGTTAGAGTCAGTGAGCAACACTGCAACTTTGAATGTATAAATAGCAGCAATTAACATAAATCTCTAGGCGGATGCTTTATAATAGGTGGTAGTGTTGGTTTTTAAACATTTAGTAGTGATGCAGTCCAAAGGATAATAATTTTTTATTTCTTTGGATTATGAGATCTGTGACTTATATCCACATATTGCTAAAGACATATAAGAAATAATTTAAAGTAATGACCAATATTTGAAATCATATCAATGAATTTTTGAAGCTCTATAAAGAAGATTGTAAGTATGTGTGATTCCAGTTTTCCAGATTTTAAATATATAAACATTGTGTCTAAAAGATAAATTTTCTAAATTGGAGGTGCTTATATTTGCAGTTAGCTTTAATATTGATATTTGAATTGATAATTTTAGATTATAGATGTTGTCATTGTACCTAGAGTATTGTTATGAGGTTCTCCCATCCCCCAGATTGGTCATACTAAGAACGTTTGATTGAAGTACTTTAGTTTTAAAGTTAGGTACCATTTTTTATATAACATTATGCTTGACATTAGACACACATTTTTTTCAAGAAAAAAAGTGCTACCAATACTAGAGGATAAATCAGTGACCTATGAAATACTTTACAGACCTAAATTTTTTACCCAAAATGAAGTTTTATATTATTTTAGTATCACTGTAATACCAGGTGATCATTATGTTTATACATTTTTCTTTTTCCTTTGTAGAGGGTAATCACATAATTCAAGATTTAAAAATGTAGCAGCCTTTCGTTTTCATCTCCAGTTTCCTGACTGGGTTGTTTTTCATGCCACCTTGAACGAAATATGTCAATTTATACTACTCAATAAATATTTACTGAACTCCTATTATTTGAAATTCTTCTAGGTTCCAAAGTGAACAAAAAAGACAAAATTGAATGCCCTCATAAAATTTAAATTAGTGGAATAAGACATGTAATAAAGAAATAAATAAGAAAAACAATAAGTATGTTAGTTATTTTTGAGTGCTATGTAGAAAAATTAGGGGAAAGCAATAGGCAGAGTTAAGAAGTAGAATACCAAGGGGTGGGAAGGAAAGACTGTCACCTCCAAATCTATTCTAATATTCAAAGCCACATAGCTAGGACATTCTTCCCTACAATTAACCAAACACTACTGGTTGGTTGTTAATAATTTTTGTCTTGGTTGTATTTTTCTCTTTCTTTTACTGCAAAAAGTGGTCAGGCCCCTTACATTCTCATATGTCAGGGGAGTTTTCTGTTGTGGTGGTCAAAAGCAGGGTTTGCTTGTTTTCCTGATCTGAGTTCCTTGAGGGTGGGCAGGGCAGACTGGGAACACAGAGGCCAGGGCCACTGCGAGGGAGACACAGGAATAGCAAGGCAGAGAAGATAATCTGTCACACTTGGAAGAGAAGAGAAGTCTGTCAGTGCCTTGGGCATGTGGCAGTACCCTGAAGAAGAATAGCACCATGGTATACCCAGGGAGGTTGAACCCATGCTATCAAGGCTCCTAGCCTCTGAAAAGATTCTTTTGTGCAGGTGTGGCAAAGAAGCTGTTGGGCTGCCTAACTTCGAGGGACTTGAACAAAAATAATATTCATGTAACCATGATGGGCTGAAGAGCAGTGATCTGCCCTCATTTTTTAAGCACCTTTTAGGCACAATGCCTTTCTGATTTATGTGAACCTAGGGAATGTAAAAGGTGGCCCCAAAATGACGGAGATCGAATTTCTTATTATCCTGGTTGGATGAGCACTGTCACATTCAATTTGATTTTGCAAATATGAGGTAATATAACATTGCTTACACATTCAAGTTTGAAAATTAAGATTTATCCTGCTACAACCCCAGGTTATTATTTATCACATCTTGATTATTTCTCTTGTAGAGGAAAAAAGTCTTAAAATAGGAAACAACAGAAGACATGAATTTCTGCCAGATTGCAAATTTCTCTCCACTGGCCTCACTGGTGGACAAACCCTTATGTATTTTTTTCCTTGAATTTTTTTACTCCACATTAGTATGCAGAAATAGCACAAACCTTGTTCAGTGAGTCCAAAGTTATTGAAAAGAGACATTCAACTTCTTCCTTAAGGAAATGGGAAAGGAAAAATGAGGTTAAGGCCTTCAGTTGGTCAATAATACCTGATTAAAACAAGATCACATAGAACAGTGCTTTACAAACTTTTCAATTTTGGACACAGCTAGAGATTTTCTCAGACATACAGCATTATCTTCCCTGTCTAGCCATATGTTTAGTTTCAAACCTCACTCTTGCTCCAGACATTTCCATGCTTATTCATTTATCAAAAATCATCTTATTTATATTCATAAGTTTACATAAATTTTTAGTCTAAGTGTCTTTCTTCTCTTTCTATAATTATTATTTCCTTTATCCTCCACTGAAAATTTAGTAAAACTGATTGAGAAAACTCAAGTTGCCAAAGTAATATAGACATATTAAGGATATAATATCCTCTCTCGGAATCATAGGATTTACTGGAATGTGATGATCATGATACCCACTCCTTCCTATAGTCTCATCTGGAGTTACTGGTATTAACCCTTGACTTTATAAGCTTTTAGGTTCTTGGAAGTTTTTACTACAGAGCCGCCTTGAAAATGTTTAAATTTAAATTTTAAATTAAAAAATTAAAATTTGTCTGTGTTTTGCTTTGGGTTGGGAGAGAAGCTAATTTGAAAATTCTAAAATTAATAGATATACTCAGATTTTAGTGAAAGTCTTTAGAACCTCAAGCTAAGTACAAAAATAATTATTTTTGCATTGCAAAGTGAGGTATAAGAGTATGTATGCAGGATTTACAAGGAGGTGCCAAACTAGCTTGGCATCCCTTAACCCAATTTTATAAAAGGGTGGAGGTTGAACATACAGAAATTTTTTGGTGGTGGTACATACTTGTAGTTCTAGTTACTTGGGAGGCTGAGGTGGGAGGATCCCTTGAGCTCAGGGGTTCAAGGGTCCGGTGAGCTATGATCATGCCACTGCAGTCCAGCCTGTTCAACAGAGCAAGACCCTGTGAAAGAAAGAAGGAGGGAGGGAGGGAAGGAAAGAAGAAAGGAAGGAAGGAGGGAAGGAAGGAAGGAAGGAAGGAAGGAGAGAAGAAAAGAAGAAAGGGAAGGGAGAGAGAAAGGAAGGGAAAGAGAAGTAAAGGGAAGGGAAGGGAAAGAAGAGAAAATGGAATGAAAAGAAATCAAAAGGAAAATTTTGGGGGAGGAAATTTTTGTATATTTTGGCATTTTCTTTATACCTCCTTCCTCCCTATCTTGGGGAAAAGAAGATGGTCATTTTTCTTTACCTCATGTGTAGTACAAGGGTGTTTTTTTGTTTGTTTTATTTTGTTGTTTTTTTTTTTTTGAATGCCTGATGAATGTGTCTTGGAGCTTGAGCAACACAGTATATTGATTTAAAACTTCTCCCTGAGAAATCTACACAGTGAAAACTGAAGACAGATGATAGCACTGGAATGGCCAGCATTATTCCAGTTTTCAGGAGCAATGATGCAGACAAAATGGGAAGAGCCAGGGGTCAGTTTAAAAGGGTCTCTACCCAAAAGGGCTTCCTGCCTTCATACAGCCTAAGCAGAAAGAGGCAGAATATGCTAATGAGATATAGGTTGAAAGCAACCAACTAAAAAAAAAGACATTGCTCAGATGTTCCTAGTTGGAAGAGAAGACCCTCTAACAATCTGCAAAGCACACTGTAGTAAAAAAAAAAATACTTCAAGCCCAGAGAGCACCTATCCTAGATTGCCATAATAGAGACAAATAAATATATTTTCTGCAATTTCTCTTGTATTCTCCATATCTAACTCTTTCAGCCACAGAGGACTCAGAACATAGTGGGGGAGAAGAAGAAGCATAGATGGACAAGGAGAACCACTGGCAGCCTGAAGTGTACCCCTAGCTTGTAGGTCACAAGAGCTTTAACTTGAAATGGGATTTGGAATTTTGTTTCTTACATGCTAGAGTACACTTTGGATTTTTAATATTGGGGGACTAAAACTAATTGCAGGACATTTTATTATTTTAGTGTTAACAGAAACATCACAGGAACTGCTGTAGATTTTAGCCATGGCTTAAGAAACATCTGGATTACAGTTGAAAAAGTTTGAATGGCAGTTGCTTTCTGCTTAAGCTTGAATCCTATTTTGAATAGTATTTGTCTTTGAGAATAATTATTTGTTAAATATGAACTTAATTATCTATTTGATTGCTGGTTAGTAAGGTAAATGTAAATGTTTCCATGCTTTCAAAAGATGATTTTTTAAATGTAGTTTTTACCTTAGTTTGACCTTATTTATAAAACAACTGTTTCCTTTGCTAATTTGTTTCTACAATATAATATAAATGTGTTCCAAACCAAATATTTATCTATTTAAATGCTATTGTATTTTAAGATGGAACTTAACCTTAATGGTATTACCGTAGTTCATTCAATCATGATGTTTATTCATCTTTCACAAACTTTATCCAGTAATTAGTATATGGAATGAATCTAATATGTTTAGTGAGATGCTGAGTCTTTGCTTCTTTCTCATCAATCTAGAAGCCTTTCAGTGAAAGATTCAAATTGAAAGATTATGATAATGTCTAAAAGAGCTAAGTTTATGAGAATGATTTCAAACAAACTTGTTTGTTAGCTTCTCGAAATAATGGAGTTAAATAAATGCGAATTACTTCAACATCTCACGAAAAGAACATGCACTCATTTTACATTTTTATTTTAATTAGAGAAAAAACTGGTTGTTCAGGTGAGGAATTTGAATTTTTAAAAGTAGGTAGGATTGCTACTATTATGTAATATTATTCTGGTCTAATTGGCTAATATAATTAACCAAAGAAAGAATCAAAAGTGCCCACACAAGAAAGGAAGCAGAAAAATTACATTATTTTAGGCAATTATATACCTATAAAACCCATGGAACTCAAACAAACAAACAAAAAAAAACTATGGTAAACAAAACTGTTATAAACAATAGGAAAAAAAGATTAAAAGCATAAGAAAATTCAGTAGTGTGTCAGGTCATAATCTTTCTGCCTTAAAGACACAAGCCCATGAATGTTCATCACAGCATCATTCACAATAGCAAATACATGGAATCAACCTAGATGCCCATCATTGGTAGGCTGGATAAAGAAAATGTAGTACATAGACACCACAGAATACTACGTAGCCATAAAAAGAACAAAATCATGTCATTTGTAGCAATATAGATGGAGTCAGAGGTCATTATCCTAAGAGAATCAGTGCAGGAACAGAAAACCAAATACTGCATGTTCTCACTTCTAAATGGAAGCTGAACATTGAGTACACATGGACACAAAGATAGGAACAGTAGACACCAGGGCCTACTTGAGGCAATCTTCTAGTAGGATGGGAGGACAATGAAGATAGAAAAACTACCTATTGGGTACTGTGCTCACTGCCTGGGTGATGAAATAATCTGTATACCAAACCCGCATAACACGCAATTTACCCGTGTAATGGACCTGAACATGTGCCCCCGAACCCAAAATAAAAGTTGGAAGGAAAAAAAAAGAAGTAACCATTTTGAAAATATGAAGAGACTAAAATTCTCATTTATAATAGCAACAAAGCATAAATAATACACTGGTGTAAGCCTAAGAAGCAATGTGCAAGATCTGTGTGAATAAAACTTCAAAGTGCTGCTAAGAGACAGAAAATAAAGTCCGAGACTGGCTATGGTGGCTCATGCCTGTAATCCCAGCACTTTGGGAGGCCAAGGCAGGCAGATCACCTAAGGTCAGAAGTTCAAGACCTGCCTGGCCAACATGGTGAAACCCTGTCTCTATTAAAAATACAAAAATTAGCCAAGTGTGGTGGCACACACCTTTAGTCCCAGCTACTTGGAAGACTCAGGCACGAAAATTGCTTGAACCCAGGAGGTGGAAGTTGCAGTGAGCCGAGATTGCACCACTGGACTCCAGCCGGGGTGACAGAGCAAGACTCTGTCTCAAAATAAAAATAAAAATAAAACATGAGTAAATGGAAAGATTATAATCCTCTTCTCTTCTTGATGTGGAAGATTTAATATGGAAGATGTCAGTTCTCCTTAATTTAAATGCCATCGCAATAAAAAAAAATCGAGACTTTTGACAAAACAAACTAATTATAAATTTGTTGGAAGGTTGAACAAAAGAGAGTTAGGCCTATAAAATATGGTAGATATAACAAGATGTCACTAGTTAAGGCAATATGGCACTAATAGTGATTTGACAGATTAATAGAAATATATAGAAATTACACAAATAAACTCAAAAGTACTTGAAATTATAGTTAATGGTTCAGGTTGTATTCAAATAAGAAAAGTTGTATTGCTTAATAAATGGGATGGGTACAAATAGTAACCTGCGGAAAAAAATGTCCAAACTAGTTCTACAAGGAAGAAAGACTTAAATGAACAAAAAGGAAAACACAAAAGTACTAAAATACAAACTACAAACAAAGGAGAATATTTGTAGTACATAGAGGAAAGGGATATTTAAAAAATATATAAAAATATTATTTTGCAGTCAATAAGAAAAAGACCATTATACATACTAACACAGGACTTGAATCATCATTCCCTATAAAAGAAAATATAAATGGCTTTTAAAAAACAATCACAACCTGCTGATTGTAGATCTCTAGGGCATTGAGAGAACACAGGCAGTAGCCAGATAGTGGTTACAGTGGGCCTTGGGTGAGACCCAATACTGTGCTGGCTTCAGATCTGACTCAGTGCATTCCCAGTGGTGGTGGCCACAAGGGTGCTTCCCCCCAGGGCCAGGTGACTCACATAGAGCAAGACTCTGTTTGTTTGTTTGTAAGTAAGTCAAGGAACATGAATCTTTGCCTGATATTCCAGAGAATTCTTCTAGATCTTATCCAACACTCTATGAATCTGCAAGAGCCATAGCATTACTGGGCTTATGGAGCTCACTAATGCAGATACAGCTTAGATCACAACACTCAAGCTCTTTTAAATACCTGGAAAGCTTTCCCAAAAACAACAGGTGCAAACAAACCCATATCATGAAGACTACAATAAATACCTAACTCTTTAATGCCCAGACACTGATGAACATGCACAAGCATCAAGACCATCCAGGAAAACATGACCTCACCAAACAAAGTAAATAAAGCAACAGGGACTAATCCTGAAGAGATATGTGACCTTTCAGACAGAATTCAAAATCACTGTTTTGAGGAACTCAAAGAAATTCAAGATAACACAGAGAAGGAATTTCGAATTCTATCAGATTAACTGAAGAAAGAGATTGAAATAATTAAAAAGAATTAAGCAGAAATTCTGGGTTAAAAAAATGCAATCAACATAGTGAAGAATGCATCAGAGTCTCAATAGCAGAATTGATCAAGCAGAAGAAATAATTAATGAGCTTGAAGACAAGCTATTTGAAAATACAAAGAAGAGACAAAAGAGAAAAAAAAAGAACGAAGCACACCTACAAGATCTAGAAAATAGCCTCAAGAGGGCAAATCTAACAGTCATTGGCCATAAAGAAGAAGTAAGGAAAGAGATAGTGGTAGAAAATTTATTTAAAGGGATAATAACAGAGAATTTCCCAAACATAGAGAAAGATATCAGTATCCAAGTATGAGAATATTATAGGATATCAAGCAGAATTAACACAAAGAAGACTACTTCAGGGAATTTAATAATCAAACTTCCAAAGGTCAAGGATAAAGAAAGGATCCTAAAAGCAGCAAGAAAAAAGAAACAAACAGCAAGCAATGGTACTCCAATATACCTGTCAGCAAACTGTTCAGTGGAAACCTTACAGGCCAGGAGAGAGTGGCATGACATATTTGAAGTGCTGAAGTAGAAAAACTTACCCTAGAATAGCATATCTAGCAAAAATATCCTTCAAACATGTAGGAGAAATAAAGATTTTCCCAGACAAACAAAAGCTGAGAGATTTCCTCAACACCAGACCTGTCCTACCAGAAATGATAAAAAGAGTACTTCAATCAGAAAGAAAAGGATCTTACTGAGCAATACAACATCATCTGAAGATCCAAAACTCACTGGCAATAGAAAGTACACAGAAAAACCCAGAATGTTATAACACTGTAACTGTGTTGTGTAAACTGCTCTTCAGTAGAAAGACTAAAAGATGAAACAATCAAAAATAGTAACTGCAGCAACTTTCAAGACATAGAGAGTAAAATAAAATATAAATAGAAACAATAAAAAGTTAAAAAGAGGGAGGAAGGAGTTAAAGCTCAGAGGTATTTTCATTTTGCTTATTAGTTTGTTACATGTAAGAACATGTAAGCAGTGTTGTTATCAGCTTAAAATAATGGGTTATATAATATTTACAAACCTCATGGTAATCACAAATCAAAAAACATACAACAGATACACAAATTAAAAAGCAATAAATTTAATTATGCTACCAGGAAAAATAACCTTCATTAAAAGGAAGAGAAGAAGGAAGGAAAGAAGGAAGACTGTAAAACAACCAGAAAACAAATAACAAAAGGGCAGGAGTAAGTCCTTACTTATCGATAATAACATTGAATGTAAATGGACTGAACTCTCCAATCAAAAGACATACAGTGGCTGAATGGATGTAAAAATAAGGTCCAATGATCCATTGCTTACAAGAAACATACTTCACTTATAAAGACACAGGTAGACTGAAAATAAAAGATGGAAAAAGATATTCCATGCCAATGGAAACCACAAAAGAGCAGGAGTAGATATACTTAATACCAGACAATATAGGTTTCAAGACAAAAACTGTAAGAAGAGACAAAGAAGATTATTATATAATGATAAAGGAGTTCATTCATCAAGAGGATATAACAGTTGTGTGCGTGTGTATATATATATATATATATATATATGCAAGAGGATGTAACAGTTGTGTATATATATATATATCTCAATATATATGCACCCAACACTGGAGCACCCAGATATATAAAGCAAATATTATTAAAGCTAAAGAGAGAGATATATCCCAATACAATAATAGCTGGAGAATTCAACATCCCACTTTCAGCATTGGATAGATCTTCCAGACAGAAAATCAACAAGGAAACATCAGACTTAGACTGCACTTTGGAACATATAGACCTAATAGACATTTACAGAACATTTCATCCTATGGCTGCAAAATGCACATTCTTTTCCTCAGCACATGGATGATTCTAAAGTTAGACCATATGTTAGGTCACAAAACAAGTCTGAAAACATTCAAAAAAATTGGCCGGGCGCGGTGGCTCACGCTTGTAATCCCAGCACTTTGGGAGGCCGAGGCGGGCGGATCACGAGGTCAGGAGATCGAGACCACGGTGAAACCCCGTCTCTACTAAAAATACAAAAAATTAGCCGGGCGTGGTGGCGGGCGCCTGTGGTCCCAGCTACTCGGAGAGGCTGAGGCAGGAGAATGGCGTGAACCCGGGAGGTGGAGCTTGCAGTGAGCCGAGATTGCGCCACTGCACTCCAGCCTGGGCGACAGAGCGAGACTCCGTCTCAAAAAAAAAAAAAAAAAAAAAAAAAAAAAAAAAAAAAAAATTGAATGTATGTCAGGTAATTTCTTTTACTGCAATGCAATAAAACTGGAAATAAATAACAAGAAGAGTTTTGGAAACTATATAAACACATGGAAATTAAACAGTATGCTCCTGAATAACCAGTGGTTCAATGCAGAAATTAAGAAGGAAATTTAGGCTGGGCACAGTGGCTCGCGCCTGTAATCCCAGCACTTTGGGAGGCCGAGGCTGGCGGATCATGAAGTCAGGAGACCGAGACCATCCTGGCCAACATGGTAAAACCCCATCTCTACGAAAAATACAAAAATTAGTTGGGTATGGTGGCACATGCCCATAATCCCAGCTATTCGGGAGGCTAAGGCAGAATTGCTTGAACCACGGAGTCAGAGGTTGCAGTGAGCCGAGATTGCGTCACAGCACTTTAGCCTGGTGACAGAGTGAGACTCTGTCTAAAAAAAAAAAATGAAGAAGAAAAAGAAGAAGAAGGACGGAAATTTAAAAATTCATTGAAACAAATGATAATGGAAACATGACATACCAAAACCTATGAGATATAGAAAATGCAGTACTAAAAGGGAAGTTTATAGCCATGAGTGCCTAAATTAAAAAAGAAGAAAAGTTTCAAATAAACAACCTAATGATACATTGTAAAGTACTAAAAAAGCAAGAGCAAACAAAACTCAGACTCAACTGATTTATTCAAATTAGTAGAAGAAAATAAATATTGAAGATGTAGAGATGATATAAATGAAATAGAAACATAAAATACAAAGATCAACAAAACAATTTTTTTTGAAAAGCTAAAGAAAATTGACAAACCTTTAGCCAGACTAAGAAAAAAAAGACGTAAGACCCAATAAATAAAATCAGAGATGAAAAAGGAGACATTACAATCAATACCACAGAAATTTAAAGGCTCATTAGTGGCTACCATGAGCAACTATATGCCAATAAATTGGAAAATCTAGAAGAAATGGATAAATTTCTAGACCATACAACCTACCAAGATTGCACCACAAAGAAATCCAAAACTTGAGCAGACCAATAACAAATAACAGGATAAAAACTATAATAAAAAGTCTCCCAGCAAAGAAAAACCAAGAACCTGATGGCTTCACTGCTGAATTCTATGAAACGTTTAAAGAATAACTAATACCAGTTCTACTGAAACTATTCCAAAAAATAGAAGTGGAGGGAATACTTTCAAACTCATTCTATGAGGCCAGTATTACTCTGGTACCAAAACCAGACAAACACACATCAAAAAGGAAAACTACAGGCCAATATCTCTGATGAATATTGATGCAAATATCCTCAACAAAATACTAGCAAATATAATTAAACAACACATTAACACGATGATTCATTATGATCAAGTGGGATTTATTCCAGGGATGCAGGATTGGTTCAGCATACACAAATCAATCAGTGTGGCATATTAACAGAATGAAGGACAAAAACCATATGATCATCTCAATTGATGCTAAAAATGAATTTGATAAAATTCAGCATCCCTTTATGATAAAAACCTCACAAAACTGGGTATAGAAGGAACATACCTCAATATAATAACCACAGACGCACAGCTAGTATGTATCATACTGAATGGGGAAAAACTGAAAGCCTTTTCTTTAAAATACGGAACATGACAAGGATGCCCATTGTCATTCAACATAGTGCTAGCTAGCACAATTAGACAAGAGAAGGAAATAAACGGCATCCAAATTGGAAAGGAAGAAGTCAAATTATCCTTGTTTGCAGGTGATATCATCTTATATTTGGAGAAACCTAAAGACTTCACCAAAAAGCTGTTAGAACTAATAATCAAATGTAGTAAAGTTGTAGGATACTAATCAACATACAAAAACCAGTGGGATAGTTATATGCCAATAGTGGACAATGTGAAAAACAAATAAAACAGTAATACCATTTACATTAGCTGCATATAAAATAAAATACCTAGGAATTATCTCGACCAAAAAAATGAAAATTTTCTACAATGAAAACTGTAAAACATTGATGCAAGAAATTGGAGGACAGAAAAAAATGGAGACATATTTCATGTTTATGGATTGTAAGAATCAATATTGTTAAAATGTCCATACTACCCAAAGCAATCTACAGATTCAATGCAATCCCTATGAAAATACCAATGACATCCTTCACAGAAAAAGAAAAAAGAATCCTAATATTTATATGGAACCACAAAAGTCTCAGAATAGCCAAAGCTATCCTAAGCAAAAGGAACAAAACTGAAGAAATCACATTACCTGACTTCAAATTATACTATAGAGCTATAGTAACCAAAATGGTATGGTATTGGCATGAAAGCAGGCACACAGACCAGTGGAACAGAATAGAGAATGCAGAAATAAATCTATACATCTACAATGAGCTCATTTTTAACAAAGGTGCCAAGAACATACATTAGGGAAAGGACAGTCTACAATAAATTGTGCTGGGAAAACTGGATATCCATTTGCAGAAGAAAAACTAGAACCCTATCTCTCGCCATAAATGAAAATCAAATAAAAATGGATTAAAGACTAAAATCTAAGACCTCAAACTATGAAACTACTACAAGAAAACTTTGGGGAAACTCACCAGGACATCAGTCTTGGCAAAGTTTCCTTGAGTAATACCCAATAAGCACAGGCAATCAAAGCAAAAGTGGACAAATGGGATAACCTCAAATTAAAAAGCTTCTGCACAACAAAGGAAACAATCAACAAAGTGAAGAGACAACCCACAGAATGGCAGTAAATATTTGCAAACTACTCATTTGACAAGGGACTAATAACTAGAATATATAAGAAGCTCAAACAGCTCTATAGGAAAAAAAAATAATAATCCAATAAAAAAAATGGGCAAACGACTTGAATAGACATTTCTCAAAAGAAGACATACAAATGACAAACAGGCATATGAAAAGGTACTCAGCATCACTGATCACCAGAGAGGCAAATTAAAACTACAATGAGATATTATTTTACCCCAGTTAAAGTGGCTTACATCCAAAAGACAGGCAATAACAAATGCTGGCGAGGATGTAGAGAAAAGGGAATCCTTGTACAGTGTTGGTGGGAATGTAAATTAGTACAACTACTATGGAGAACAGTTGGAAGTTGATCAAAAACTAAAAGTAGGCTGGGTGCAGTGGCTCATGCCTGTAATCCCAGCACTCTGGGAGGCCAAGGTGGTTGTATCACTTGAGGTCAGGAGTTCAAGACCAGCCTGCCCAACATGACAAACCCCATCTGTACTAAAAATACAACAGTTGGCCAGGTGTGATGGCGCATGCCTGTAATCCCAGCTACTTGGGAGGCTGAGGCAGGAGAATTGCTTAAACCCAGGAGTCGGAGGCTGCACTGAGCCAAAATCATGCCACTGCACTCCAGCCTGGGTGACAGAGTAACACTTCATCACAAACAAACAAACAAACAAACAAACAAACAAAAAAATACAGCTACTATATGATCCAGCCATCCCACTCCTATGTATATACCCAAAAGAAAGGAAATCGGTTTATTGAAGAGATAATCTGCACTCTAATGTTTATTGTAGCACTGTTCACAGTAGCCAAAATTTGGAAGCAACCTAAGTGTCTATTAGTATATGAATGGTTAAACAAAATGTGGAACATATCGTGGAGTGCTATTCAGCCATGAAAAAGAAGGAGATCCAATCATTTGCAACAACATGGATGGAACTGGAGGTCATTACGTTAAGTGAAATAAGCACAGAAAGATAAACTTTACATTTTCTCACTTATTTGTGGGAGCTAAAAATTAAAAGAGTTGAACTCATGGATATCAAGAGTACAAGGTTGATTAACAGGGGCTGGGAAGGGTAGTGGAGTGTCGGGGGATGTGGAGATGGTTAATGAGTATAAAAAATAGAAAGAATGAATAAGACCTAGTATTTTCTAGCACAAAAGTGTGACTATAGTTAAAAATGATTTAATTTTACATTTAAAAATAACTGGAGTATAATTGGATTGTTTGTAACACAAAAGATAAATGCTAGAGGCGTTAGCTATCCCATTTACCCTGATCTGATTATTACACATTACATGCCTGTATCAAGATATCTTATGTAACCCATAAGTATATACACCTACTATGTACCTACAAAAATTAAAAATTAATAAAAAAAAGATTGGCAAAGATGTTAAAGCTTGGAACAGAAGTGTTCAGCAAGGTGTGGGGAAATATATTGAATATATTGCTTGTGGCATTGTAAACTTTGACCTCATCATTCAAAAGTGATTTCACAATAACCTCCAAAATTTAAAATATACATACATTAAACCTGTAATTTTATGTCTTGGAACTTATCTTTCAGTATACTCTCAAGTGGGCAAAATGACATATGGACAAAATGTTTTTATTTCAGCATTGCTTCCAATAGCGTATTAGGAACAACCTAAGTGTTCATCACTTGAGCATTGTCAAATAAATAGGGGTACGTACATACCACATATGTGGATATACATACATCTATTTTCTCATTCTTTCAGTTCTCTCATCCATATTTCTTGGCTTTAAATACAGCGTGTGTGTGTGTGTGTGTGTGTGTGTGTGTGTATGTGCACATGCGCATTTGTGTTTGTGTATGTGTATGTGTAATTCCTAAAGTTTATCTACTGGTAAGTTTTCTGTCCTGAATTTTCATATCGAACTGCTACTTGACATCTCCACCTAGATGTCATAATTATCTTCCTCTTGGGTATTGAGAAGTCTCATGTCAGTATGTCTGAACTATTTTGTTGTTGTTGTTGTTGTTTCTGTTTGTTTGTTTGAGACGGAGTCTCTCTCTGTTGCTAGGCTGGAGTGCAGTGGCACGATCTCGGCTCACTGCAACCTCCGCCTCCCGGGTTCAAGCAATTCTGCTGCCTCAGCTTCCCGAATAGCTGGGACTACAGGTACGTGCTACCGTGCCCGGCTAACTTTTTATTATTATTTTTTTATTTTTTAGTAGAGGCAGGGTTTCACCATGTTGCCTAAGCTGGTCTTGAACTCCTGAGCTCAGGCAACCTGCCCAACTCGGCCTCCTAAAGTGCTAGGATTACAGGCATGAGCCACGGCGCCCACCCCAAACTCTTGATCTTCCAACAAATCTTTCTTTCTTGACAGACTCTTCATCTCAATAGAGAGCAAATTCCATCCTTTTGTCCGCTCAGTTTGAAAGTCCTAGAGTAATCCTCCATTTCTCCCGAAACCAGTTTTCAAGTGGTCAGGAAGTGCTTTTTGCTCTGTCATCAAATTATGTCCAGAATCCTAACACTTTTTACCACAGTAACTGTTACTGCCCTGGTCCACACTGCCATCATTTCTTGCATAAATTATTGCAATAGCCTCTTAACTAATTGTCCTGCTTCTATACCTGCCTCTGTATAGCCTTTCCTCATCAAAGCAATCAGAATGATTTCTTTAAAAACAGGAATTCAAATCAAATATTACTTTTCTGCTCAGAACTCTGCCATAGTGCCATTTTCACTCAAATAGCCAAAGACCCTACAATGGCTTGCAAAGGCCTTGATGATGTGGCCCTTGTTAATTTTCGGAAATCATTGCCTATTACTCTCTCTCTTCATCGTTTAGACTCAGCTACACTGGATTCTTTGATGCTTCTTGAATATACATGTACTCTCCCACATTAGAGGATTTTTTTCTCTGCCTGGAGTATGCTTTCCTTGGATTTATATATGGCTAACTTCCTGGCTTCCTTCAGGGAGATCATGGCCTAAGTTCACCTTTTTGATGAGGGTTACCTTGACCACTCATTACCCACCCCTCAGCCCTCATGATCACCCTGACTTTGCCTTACATTTTGTTACAGAGCACTTATCACCTCTTATACTACAGCCTTATGTTTTATGCTTGTTATATATTGTCTCTTCTCATAGGCTAGAATGTGAGCTTTGTCTGTTTTGTTCATTGATAGATCCTGAGAGTCTGGAATATGTTGAATCAATAAATTCAGCAACCTGCAAGAAAATTTTAAAAATCAACTATATATAACTATTCATAACATTCATTATATATTTATATAAGTTATAGAAATATATAATGTTATAATATATACGTTGTATAGTTATATAAATATATAATATCTCTGGAAGACTGTAAAAGAAAGTAGTAATAGTAATTTTGGGAGAAGTAGTACTTGGGATGGGAAGGAAGGCACATTCTATATTGTGAGAATTTGCACCTTATCACTTCTTCAATTAAAAAAAGTAATTTAAAAATACAAAGCACAGTTGAGCCTAATTTGGAAATCAAAATTCTTCTTAAAATAGATCCTTAGTTTTTGAGTTCCTTAGGAGGTTTTAATTTGTAGTACCACTAGGTGGCACATGCCTACTGATAAGTTCAAAGACTCCCAGAAACAAGTGTTAAAACAAACCTTTTCAGTTCCCCTGAGTCATCAAAGTTTATTTTAGCTATATGGCACTGATTTTTCTCAAGAATTTTCTTTAATTATTTTCTTATACTATTTCTGTAGGGCAGCAGTCTCCAACCTTTTTTGCATCAGGGACCAGTTTCATGGAAGACAATTTTTCCATGGACTGGGGGGAGGAAGGGGGATGGTTTCGGGATGATTCAAGCACATTACATTTAAAGTGCACTTTATTTCTATTATTATTACATTGTAATAGATAATGAAATAGTTATATAACTCACCATAATGTAGAATCAGTGAAAGCACTGAGCTTGTTTTCCCGCAACTAGAGGGTCCCATCTGGGGGTGATGGGAGACAGTGACAGATCATCAGCCATTAGATTCTTGTAAGGAGCACACAACCTAGATCTCTCCCACTTGCAGTTCACAATAGGGTTCATGTTCCTATGAGAGTCTAATGCTGCAGCTGACCTGACAGGAGGTGGAGCTCAGGCAGTAATGCTTGTTCGTCCCCCACTCACCTCTTGCTGTGCCGCCCAGTTCCTAACTGGTCATGGACTAGTACTGGTCTGACCCCTGCTTCAGGGAATATTATAGCAACTGTTCCTACACTATTCCTATATACAGAATAGTATAGGAACTGTTTAGTACTATAAGCTTTAAAGTGATTTTTCACTATAATTTCTAATTTAATATTATAACATTTGACTTGCAGAAATGTCTTAAATCTGTGAAGGCTAGCTTAGACATCCTTAAAATAATTTAAAATTTCCAATATTTAGTGAATTGTATCTGCCTCGTTTCATCTGTTTCCTATGAAATAACTTACTTAATGAATGAAATTTATAGATTGTGTGTCCAAAAGTAGATTTTTGTTTGATCCTATTGTTTCACTGCTTTTATATCAAGTTAATCAGTGCCCAGGGCCAAATGCAATTTATCAGCCTCTTTCTGAATACTTTATATAATATACCATGAGGTATAGGCAAATGGGTACTGTGGAGGATGCAAAGATGAAATATTATTTATTGCCTCCATCTTCATGGATCTTTCATATTATGGGTAGTGATGTCATGAACACAAATAACTGTAATAGAAGTCAGAAAGTAGTAAATCAGTAAATGAAAATATTATGTGTAGTGGGAGCACAGAGTTGATATGAATTTGGGGACTCTAAGAATATGGTGACATTTGAGAAGAGCTTTAAATATATAGTTTCATTCTCTGAATTAATTCAATATGGGTCTTATATAGATTTACACTTCTGTGTAAAGGGTGAATTATCTTATACATCTGAGAGAAGAATATAATCTTTATAGATAGGTGTTAATTATAGGTTAATAAAATAAATAGCCATATTCCTTTTGCTGGTAAAGTATTCAAAATGAAAATGATGGCATGCATTTTATAAATATAACATTTAAAAACATTATAAAAATCCTTTTTGCCGAGTTTTAAAATAACACTGAAAACATTATTGGACTAGGTCAATTTAATATTTATTTTTGACCCAGATATTTTTTCATTTTGTTTTTCTTTTTAAAATATATTTTTTGAAAACTAAATATGTATTTAGAAAATGTGCTGTATCCAAGTAAAATAACTTACTGAGTTCTTATTATGCCATGAAACTATAATCTATTATTTTATTTCATACTCATGAAACCTTATGATGTATGTAGTGTTATCATTCACATTTTTTAGATAAAGAAACTAGGGCACAGAAAGTTTAAGAAATTTGTATGCATATGTTAATATCTGCTGTAACACTAAAACTAGATGTGGATAGAATTTTTTATTTTTTATTATTTTATTTTGTTTTATTTTATTTTATTTTGAGACAGAGTCTTACTCTGTCACCTAGACTGGAGTGCAGTGGCACGATCTTGCATCACTGCAACATCTGCCTCCCAAGTTCAAGCAATTCTCCTACCTCAGCCTCCCAAGTAGCTGGGAATTACAGGCATGAGCCACTGCACCCTGCCAAATTAATTTTCTTCTAATAAGAAACTTGCTTTTCAATTTGTACCACTTTAGTATAATTGCTATGTTATTTAAAAGGAAATCAACATTATTCTTATTAAATCTATTATTATCAAATCTATTAATATTAACTACTTTGTGACGTTGAGGGCCTTTTTGTAAGTTTCTCAGTGTGAGATGAATAACATTATCAGGATTATCTTAGTGAACCAAACATGTGACCCTTTGACTATTGCAAAATTTTCACAATTTTGCTGAATTCTAAAATAATAATAAAATAATAATTAGATACCAAAGTCTAAGAAATATGTTATACAATGCTCCAAGTTAGATTTTGTTCCAGCTTAATAAGTGGATTTTAAAACAAAGTTATATATTTAAAAGTGAATTTTATTCTTTTTTCTGTATTTATATAGCCAGAAAAGTGTAAGAATAAAAAGAAGTGGTATAAAAGTGCACTACAAGAAGCATGTCTACTCTATGGATATTCTCATGAGCAAAGACTGGAAATGTGCTGCCTATCAAAACAACAAGGTGTATAAATATTTTTTCTTTATTACTCCGAAATAAGGATTTATTCAAATGCATGTTTTCCAAAATATGTTTGCTCATTCAAAAATCTCTATCTCTTTCTCTTCATAGGGAAATAGTATATCATTGTTTATTTGAAAATTATTTTTATATAAACGAATAGCATATATTTTGTCCCCTAAAACAATTTTCAGTGACTAAACATACACTCTATTTAAATGCAGGAGTTCTTGTTAGCACTTTTGTTATCTTCTTTACCGTTAGACTATCTACATAGATCCCCTTGTGTATTTCAAAGGCGTCTATTTCACAATGGGAACCATGGCTTTAAATACATTCCTGGCATTAAAATTTCACTTGGATAGGCTGTATTATTACAGAACAAAGTATTTTCGAAATGTTGCATTTTGAAATAAGTTCAAGGCAGGAATAGAAGAGAAACTTCAACTTTAAAAAAAAACTAGGTGAAATATTATGATAATAATTCAGGTTATTTTCAAAGAAAGTTTTATTGAATTCTCAATACTATGGTATATAGTTAGCTTTTTAAGTGAAACCATTTGAAAGATTATAGTAGGTTTGACATTTTTTGTATATATTTAACTTTTAAGTTCAGGGGTACATGTGCAGTCTTGTTATATAGGTAAACTTGTGTCATGGGGATGTGTTATAAAGATATTTCATAACCCAGGTATTAAGCCTAGTACACATTAGTTATTTTTCGTGATCGTTTTCCTCCTCCCACCTTCCACCCTCTGATAAACCCTAGTGTGTGTTGTTCTTCTCTATGTTCCCATGTATTCTTGTCAGTTAGCTCCCACTTATAAGGGAGAACATGCAGTATTTGGTTTTGCTCCTGCGTTAGTTTGCTAATGCTAATGGCATCCAGCTCCATCCATGTCCCTGCAAAGGACTGATCTCACTCTTTTCTATGGCTGCATAGTATTCCATGGTGTACAGGTACCATATTTTCTTTATTGCAGTGTACAGGTGCCACATTTTCTTTACCACATTTTCTTTATCCACATTTTCTTTATACCATTGATGGGCATTTAGGTTGAGTCATTGTCTTTGCTATTGTGAATAGTGTTGAACATACGTGTGCATGTGTCTTTATAACAGAATGATTTATATTCGTTTGGGTATATACCCAGTGATGAGATTGCTGGGTTGAATGATATTTCTTCCCCTAGGTCTTTGAGCGATCACCACACTGTCTTCCACAATGGTTGAACTAATTTACACTCCTACCAACAGTGTATAAACATTCCTATTTCTCCTCAACCTCACCACCATCTGCTATTTTTTGACTTTTTAATAGCAGCCATTCTGACTAGTATGAGATGGTATCTCATGGTTTTGATTTGCATTTCTCTAATGATCAGTGATGTTGAACTATTTTTCATATGTAGGTTGGCTGCATATATGTCTTCTTTTGAAAATTGTCTGTTTGTGTCCTTTGCCCACTTTTTAATGGTTTTTTTTTCTTGTGAACTTGTTTAAGTTCCCTATAGATGGTGGATATTAGACCTTTGTCAGGTGGTGGATATTAGACCTTTGTCAGATGCATAGATTGCAAAAATTTTCTTCCATTCAGTAAGTTCTCTGCTCACTCTGTTGATAGTTTCTATTGCTGTGCTCTTTGGTTTAATTAGATCTTATTTGTCAATTTTTGCTGTGTTGTAATTGCTTTTGGTGTCTTCATTGTGAAATCTTTGCCCATGCCTATGTCCTGGATGGTATTGCCTGGGTTGTCTTCCAGGGTTTTTATAGTTTTAGGTTTTACATGTAAGTATTGACTCCATCTTGAGTTAATTTTTGTATATGGTATAAGGAAGTGGGGCAGGGTCCAGTTTCAATTTTCTGCATATGGCTAGCCAGTTCTCCCAGCACCATTTATTAAGTAGGGAATCCTTTCCTCACTTTTTTTTTTTTTTTTTTTTTTTTGAGACAGAGTCTTGCCCTATTGCCCAGGCTGGAGTGCAATGGTGCGATCTCAGCTCACTGCAAGCTCCACCTCCCAGGTTCAAAGGATTCTCCTGCCTCAGCCTCCCGAGTAGTTGGGATTACCGGCACATGCCACCATACCCGGCTAATTTTTTGTATCTTTAGTAGAGATGGGGTTTCACCATGTTGGCCAGGCTGGTCTTGAACTTCCCATTGCTTGTTTTTGTCAGGTTTGTTGAAGATTAGATAGTTGTAGGTATGTGGCGTTATTTCTGAGTTCTTTATTCTGTTCCATTGATCTATGGATATGACACATTTTTAACTCTAAATAGAAGATGATTGCCACACAAAATGAAAACTTTTATTTATTTATTTATTTAGACAGAGTCTTGCTCTGTTGTCCAGGCTGGAGTGCAGTGGCGCGATCTTGGCTCACCGCAACCTCCGTCTCCTGGGTTCTAGCAATTCTCCTGCCTCAGCCTCCCGAGTAGCTGGGATTACAGGTGCCTGCCACCACGCCCAGCTAATTTTTGTATTTTAGTAGAGATGAGGTTTCACCATATTGGCCAGGCTGCTCTCAAACTCCTGACCTCAGGTGATCCACCTGCCTTGGTCTCCGAAAGTGCTGGGATCACAGGTGTCAGATAGTTTTTATTAAACTTAAATATGTTTAAATTGTTTTCTGCTTAGTGATTATAATCATTTTATATTTTACAATCCCCTTTTTGTCTTTATTACTTTAAGTTCTAAACAGATTACTCTATGGATAGAAGGATCCAGACTTTGATGCTGACTGAATTTTAAAGTAGCAATGATTTTTTTTTCTCCTTTGGAAAACTTTAATTTATATTTACAAAAAACGTGTATGTGAAAAGATTTTATTTGAGAAAAAATTTAAAGTTCAACCCAGCCACCTAAGTTTAGGATTTAAAGCAAATAAGTAGGTTTGAAAAGAGTGGAAAATGAATGACAAGTACACTACTCAGGTTTACTCTGAGACCAGGAGAAGAGACATTTATTACTACAAATGCGATTTTATTTCTGTGCTGAAAATATAATGTCTCTGTTTGTTAGCAATAAAGGTTGAACTCACTGTATTGTCACAAATACAATTTTATGCCTTGCACAGACTATACATTTCTCTTAATCACGAAAGCCTTTTAGACATTTAATTTTTTTGAACATTAATAGTTTTAAGTAATATAGTCATTTACTTTTTAAACTTATATCTATTTCTCACCAGGAGTAGATTTGCTCTCTCAATTAGCAGTGGGTCCTTTGACATTCTTGCCTGTCCGGAGACTCTGAAGAAGGATTATTTCTGATTGGTTTTGCAGCAATAGCTCATTTTCTTGCTGAAAGTCTGATTATTTTTACATGCAGAGTTTTATGTAATTCAGCCTGGTTCTTGAGAGCCATACGCCTAACAGCTTTCATTTTGTCTCTTAAGTAGTCAAAATGGACGAGCATGAACTTTCAGGACTTCAGAATTCCAGGAGTTTAGTCTTTGCAGTAACAGGCTCACAATTCACTATTCACTATCTCCAAAATAGTCATGTAATCCTTGTGTCTGCTTAGCATCCAGTATAGATTCTGGTAAAGTATTCAGCATCTTTCTGTATTTGAAAGTAGTTTTGAGAGATAAGTAGCCACTGTTTAGATATTTCACCAAAGGTGAATAACTTAGCAGCAATCCACTTTTTAACCCAGCAACTTTAAAGGTTTCTTCACCTAACAATTTCTTTTTCCAACCTAGAAATAAATTACCCCAATATTTATCCTATAGTCTTCCTACCATGCAGAAATTGGTACAGTGTTTTATCTGATGCAACTGTCTCATTGTTGAAATATGCAGGATCTTTAAATATATGTAAATATGGACCCAATCAGATTATAACAGTCTCACCCTCATAATTTAGTTGCACTGTTTTTGTTGTAATAACTACTACTGTAACTAAGTAATTCTGCTGGGTCTAGAAAATTTTTTATCTTATATAGAAACATTCATTTTAATTATACTTCTAAGAATAAATAGACCATTATCCATATAATCTCTTTTTAATTCAGCTTTAGGATTTTATAAGATTAAGACTTTCTTACATGCTCTACATTTTAGAATTGATGTCCTTATTTCTAACTTTTTTCCAGAATTATTTATATTGTAAAAAAATTGACTTGACTTTTTAGAGCAGTTTTAAGTTCACAGAAAATTGAGTGGAAGGTACAAAGATTCCCCATGTATCTCCTCCTTACAATCCCTAAACACACAACCTCCCCCACTGTCAATATCCCATACCATGAGATCTATTTGTTACAATTGATGAACCTATACTGACACGTCATTATCACCCAAAGTCCTTAGTTTACATTAGGGTTTAATCTTGCTATTATGCATTCTGTGGGTTTGGAGAAATGTATCATGACCTGTATCCACCATTATAGTATCATATAGAGTAGTTTCACTGCTCTAAAAATCCTTTGTGTTCCAGCTGTTTGTTTCTACCTCCCCCTTATTCCCTGGCAACTACTGATTTTTGTTATCTGTCTCCATAGTTTTGGCTTTTCCAGAATGTCATATGGTTAGAATCATATGATATGTGACCTTTTCAGATTGGCTTCTTTCTCTTAGTAATATGCATTTAAGTTTCTTCCATGTATTTGCATGGCTTGATAAATCTTTTTTAAATTAGTGCTGAATAATACCCATTGTCTGTATGTACCATGATTTTTTAAAATCATTCACCTATGAAAGGACATCTTGGTTGCTTTTAAATTTTGGCAACTATGAATAAAGCTGCTGTAAACATATGTGCAGGTTTTTGTGTGGACAGATATTTTCAACTTCTTTTGATAAATACCAAGGAACATAATTGCTGATCATATGGTGAGATAGGTTCAATTTTTAAAGAAACTACCAAACTGTCTTCCAAAATGACTGCACCATTTTGCATTCCCACCAGCAATGAATGAGAGTTCCTGTTGCTCCACATCCTCATCAATATTTGGTGGTGTCAGTGTTTTGGGTTTTGGCCACTCTGATAGGTGTGTAGTGGCACCTAATAAGTGTTTTAATTTACAATTTCCTAATGACGTATGATGTTGAACATCCTTTCATATACTTATTTGCCACCTTTCTGTCTTCTTTGATGAGGTGTTTTCTGAGATATTTTGCTCATTTTTCAATCGGATTGTTCATTTTATTGCTGCAGAGGTTTTAAGAGTTATTTGTATATTTTAGAAGTCACTCTCTTATCGGTCTTCTGCAAATACTTGCTCCCAATATGTGGCTTATCTTTTCCATTCTCTTGACAGAATCTTTGGCAGAGCAGACATTTTAAATTTTAATGAAGTCTAGTTTATCAATTATTTCTTTCATGGACCTTGCCTTTGATGTTGTATCTAAATGTTATTGCCATGCATGAGGTCATCTATGTTTTCTCTTTTATCTTCTAGGAGTTTTATAATTTTGCATTTCGCCCTATGATTCATTTTGAGTTCCTTTTTGTGAAAGGTGTAAGATCAGTGTCTAAATTTACTTTTTTTGTGTGTGGATGTCCAGTTGTTCCTGCACCAGTGGTTGAAAAGGCTGTCTGCTCCATTGTATCACCTTTGCTCCTTTATCAAATATCTATTGACTATATTTATGTGGGTCTATTTCTGGGTTCTTTATTCTGTTCTATTGATCTATTTGTCTGTTCTTTTGCCAATACCACACTGTATTGATTACTGTAGTTTCATAGTAAGTCTTCAAGTTGGGTAGTGTCAGTTCTCCAGCATTGTTCTTCTCCTTCCATATTGGGTTGGCTATTCTGGGTCTTTTGCCTTTCCATAAAAATTTTAGAATCAGTTTGTTGATTTCACAAAATAACTTGCTAGCATTTTTATTGGGATTATATTGAATTTATATATCAAGTTGGGAAGAACTGACATCTTGACAATATTGAGTCTTCTTATCCATGAATAT
This sequence comes from Nomascus leucogenys, assembly GCF_006542625.1. Taxonomy (NCBI): domain Eukaryota; kingdom Metazoa; phylum Chordata; class Mammalia; order Primates; family Hylobatidae; genus Nomascus; species Nomascus leucogenys. Next base: position 122,971,626 of record NC_044384.1, on the reverse strand, counting down.
GGAATATCTTCAAGTTTATTTAGTTCTTTTTTGATTTATTTTATCAGAGTTTGGTAGTTTTCCTCATTTAGATCTTGTACCTCTTTTTAGATTTATGCCTAACTAATTCACTTTGAGGTTTGCCAATGTAAATTCTAATGTGTTTTCATTTCAAATTCTACTTGTTTTGTACCAGTATGTCAGAAATCTATTTATTTTTGCATATTAACCTTGTATCCTGCAACCTTGCTATAATCTACTATTAATTACAGGGTTTTTTTGGTCTATTCTTTTGGATTTACTACATAGACAATCATATCATGTGCAAAGAGAGTTTTATTTCTTCTTTCCAAATCTGTATATCTTTTATTTTCATTTATTGTCTTACTGCGTTATCTAGGCATTCCAGTACAATACTGAGAAGAGTGGTGAGGGAGAAAACCCTTGACTTGTTCTTCATTTAGCATGACAGCTTCTAGTTTGTTACCATCAAATATGATATTAGCTTTAGATGTTTTGTAAATGCTCTTTTTGAAGCTGAGGAAGTTCCCGTCTTCCTTGTTTCCTGAGGTTTTTTCCTTTTTCATACGCTTTTCTGTGATCTGTTTACATGGTCATGTGATTTTTCTTCTTTACAGTGTTGATGCGATCGATTGATTACATTAATTAGTTTCCAATTTTTGAACTACCTTGCATTTAATGAGTTAGGAAGTACTTTCTCTGCTTATATCTTCTGGAAAAGGTTATGGAGAATTGGCATGATTTCTTCCTATATGTTTGATAGCATTCACCAGTGAACCCATCTGGGCTTGCTGCTTTTTGTTTGGGAAGGTTATTATATTGATTCAATTTCTTTAATAGTTGCAGGCCTATTCAGATTGCCTGTTTCTTTTTGCAAAAATTTTAGCAGGTGTCTGTTTCAAGAAATTGATCCATTTCATCTAGGTTATAAAATTTGCGGGCATAGAGTTGTTCATAATGTTCCTTTATTTTCTTTTAATGTCTATGGGATTTGTTATAATGTCTACCCCTTTCATTTCTAATATTGGTAATTTGTGCCTGCCTGCCTCTCTCCCTTTCCTCCTTCCTTCCTGTCTCCCTCCCTCCCTTCTTCCCTTCCTTTCTTCCTTCTTTCCTTCCTTCCTGCCTGCCTTCCTGCCTGCCTTCCTGTCTTCCTTCCTTCTTGCCTGCCTTCCTGCCTGCCTGCCTGCCTGCCTGCCTGCCTTCCTTCCTTCCTTCCTTCCTTCCTTCCTTCCTTCCTTTCTAGAGTCATCAATTTTATTGATCTTTCAAAGAGCTAGCTTATGGTTGTATTGATTTTTCTCTATCTACTGTCTTCAATTTCATTGATTTCTGCTCTTTTATTTTTTTTCTTCTGCTTACTTTGGATTTAGCCTGTTCTTTTTCTTCTAGTTTCCAAAGTTGAAGCTTAGATTATTGATTTTAGAGCTTTTTTTTTCTATTAGATGAATTCAATGCTATAAATTTTCCTCTGAACATTGCTTTTGCTGCATCCCATGATTGATAAGTTGTACTTTCATTTTCATTTAGTTCAAAATATTTTAAGATTTTTCTTGAGTTTTTTTTTTCTTTGATCTGTGTGTTACTTAGAAGTGTATTTCTTAATCTCCAAGTATTTTGGATTTCCACCTATCTCTCTGTTACCAGTTTCTGGCTTAATTCCATTTTGGTCTGTGAGGAGACATTGTATTATATCTATTCTTTTAAATGTGTTAAGGTATTTTTTACGGCCCAGGATGTGGTCTTTTTTTCTGAATGTTTCATGTGGGCATAAGAAGGATGCGTATTCTGCTGTTGTTGGATGAAGTAGATTACAGATGTCAAATATATCCAGTTGATTGGTGGTGCTTTTGAGTTCAACTGTGTCTTTACTAATTTTCTTTTTGCTGGATTTGTTCATTTCTGATAGAGGGCTGTTGAAGCCTCTAGCTATAATAGTAGATTTATTTATTTCTCTCTGCAGTTCCATCAGTTTTTACCTCTCATATTTTGATGCTCTGTTGTTAGGTGCATGTACATTAAAGGTTGCAAGTCTTCTTGGAGTATTGACCTCTTTATTACTATGTATGACCCTCTTTATTCTTGATAACTTTCCTTGCTCTGAAGTCTGCTCTGTTTCAAATTAATATAACTCCTTCTACTTCCTTTTCATTAGGGTTAGCATGATATATTTTTTCTTTTAATTTGTCCATCTAGGCCATTAAAGTTTAAAATGATTATTTTTAATATCATGGATTGATATTTGTCATATTTGTTATTATTTTCTATTTATTGCCCTTTTTCTTTGTTACTGTTTTTGTCTTTCACTCTTTTTCTGTCTTTGTGATTTTGAGATTTTAAATAATTCCATTTTCTTCCCTCTTAGCATACCAATTATCAATTATACTTTTTTAAAACCTTTTTTTAGTGGTTGCCCTAGAGTTTGCAATGTACATTTACAACTAATTCAAATCCCACTTACAAATAATTACCCTGTTTCATGGGTAGTACAAATATCTTATAATGACAGACTATGCCTTCTCATCCCTGGTATCATTGCTATCATTCATTTTACTTATATATAAGCATATATGCACAAACACACATAAGATGTATGCATAAGTGTACATAATTAAGTATATCATGATTATTTTAAACAAACTTATCTATTAGATGAGTTAAGAATAAGAAAAGTAAGAAGTTTTTACTTTACCTTTATTTATTCAGCTTTCAGTGCTCTTCTCGTCTTTGTGTAGATCTGAATTTCTAACCTATATTATTTTTCTTCTCTCGGAAGAACTTTTAGTGTTTCTTGCAAGGCAGTTCTATTGGCAACAAATGCCTCCATTTTTTTTTCTTTTGCCTGGGAAAGTCTTTATTTCTCCTTCACTTTTGAAAAATAGTTTCACAGGCCACGCACTGTGGGTCAGGCCTGCAATCCCAGCACTTTGGGAGGCTGAGACAGGAGGATCACTTGAGCCCAGAGTTTGAGACCAGCCTGGGCAACATGGTGAGATTCCGTCTCTATAAAAAATTCAAAAATTAACCAGGTATTCATCTGTAGTCCCAGCTATGCAGGAGACTGAGTGGGAGGATTGCTTGAGCCCGGGAGGTCGAGGCTGCAGTGAGTCATGATTGTGCTACTGCACTCTGACCTGAGTACAGAGCGAGACCCTATCTCAAAAGAAAAAAAAAAAGGTAATTTCAGAGTGTAGAATTCTAGGTGGCTGGGTTATTTTGTCAACACTTTATTTTGTTCAACTATTTTATTGATTGCATGGTTTTTGAGGAAAAGTTGGATGTAATTCTTATCTTTACTCTTCTATTGGTAAGATTTTTTTCTCTGACTTCTTTCAAGATTTTATTTTTAATCTTTTATTTTCTGCAGTTTGAATATGATATGTAGATTTTTGGCATTTATATTACTTAGTGTTTCCTGAGCTTCTGGATATATGGTTTGGCATCTGATATTAATTTGGGGGAAATTATCAGTTATTATTGTGTCAAATTTTTTTGTGTTCCTGTATCTCTTTTCTTTCTGGTATGCCTATTACGTGTATGTCACACTTTTCTAGTTGTCCCACAGTTCTTGGATATTCTGTTTTATTATTTTTTTCAGTCTTTTCTCTTTTTCAGTTTTTTAGTTTTGGTGGTTTTTATTGATATATCCTGAAGCTCAAAGATTGTTTTCTTAGCCATGTCGAGTCTACTGATGAGCGCATCAAACACATTCTTCATTTATGTTATAGTACTTTTGCTCTCAAGCATTTCTTGTGAATCTTACTTAGAATTTTCATTTCTTTGCTTACGTTACCTATGTTATTGCATATTGTCTACTTTTAACACTGTAGCTTTTAGCGTATTAGTCATAGTTGTTTTAAATTCATAAGCTGATAATCCCATCATCTCTGCCATATCTTGATCTGGTCCTGCTGCTTGTTCTGTCTCTTCAAATTTTCTTTTTTGCCTTTTAGTATGCTTATGAATTTTTATTGAAAGGTGGGCATGATGTTCTGGGTAAAACAACTGCCATCATGATAGTTTAGCAGTGCAGTGGTAAGACATGAGGGGGAGGGAAAGCATTCTATTTTCCTATGATAAAGTCTCAATCTTAGGCTGTAAACTTCATAAGGGCTTTCCTCCAACCCCCCTTTTTTTTTCTTCACCTACATAGGTGGTAAAGGATGGCTAGAAGGGGCTGGAGTTGAGTATTTTGTTTCTCCCAGGTCAGGCTGGGGTTAGGCTTTGAAAATCCCTCAATAGGTTAGGCTCTGGTAAAATAGTTTCTCCTCAAGGCAGGCCTTGCTAAGAAGTACAGAATGGTCTGATACATTATTTCAAAATGATTACTTTTCTCCTCCCCCTGATGGAAGCCAGGAGATATTTCCCTAATCTTCTCCGTGAGAACCTGGTAGAGCTCCTACAGGTAAAACTCAATAAAAGGGTGCCCCTCCCACCATGACTAGGTTGCCCTGGAGTTTTTGTCTCAGGCTTTTTCCCACAGAGCTTCTAGCAATTTGTCAATTAAAGTTCAGGTTTTCCTACCCCTATACTAGTTTCCACCCTACTCAGGTGGGTTGTGATTCTCTGTATTTACCTGCCTTTTTTTCCAAATTTGGGGACATCAGTTTGCCTTGTGACCTCACTTCTCCAAAGGATCTAAGAAGAGTTGTTCATTTTTCATTTTGCTCACCTTTGTACGTGTTGTTGGACTCTAGTGGGGACTTCTAATCTCCTTACATGCCAGACCAGAAACTGGACTGTCCTCTATGTTTTTATGAAAATGCTCTCAGCTATCGCATTTAAACAAACAAAAACTGACAATTTTTTGAGTCCATGAATACACAAGATTTAAAAAAATTATTTAAATAAGAGAAATCATTGAATTATGTTAATATTTGTATTTCTCGCTAATATGGTTGTAAGTAAAAATCAATAACATCTGTTCTGGGTCATGAGTCAAAACCACCTCTACTCATTTAGAACATTTTCATTTACTACCTGCAGCTCCTCTTTTGCACTTTAAAAATATGACTTGGATATAGCTCAAAGGAGGAGTGAAGGCCCTTTTCATTATCCACATCTACATTTCCTGTTAACTGCTTTTCACTCTTTATGATGAGAGTCCCTACATGCAGAGATTTCTGAAGGAAGGAAATTAAATCTTTCTCACAAGAGAAAATTTAGCTTTTAGAAAGTTGTTAATTTTTGCTAAAGTTGAACATAGACCTACTGTTATTATTAGTAAAGAAATTACTACTGATCATAATGTTTTAAGTATTACATAAGAATTTTCCTTTGGCATTTGAAAATCAACGTGGTCGTTGATACTCCCCAAGATACTCTACTTTTATTGGAAGATGGTTTTTATAGCTTTTGAACATAAAAAGCTCCTTGAACAACAGTTCACATATTTCTGTTCCCAATTTATTGCCATGTTAGAAAATTTACGTAAGAATGAGGTATATTTTGACAGGAAACATAGCAAACATCCATTTTGGTTAACTCTCTCTATACCATCCAGATACATAGACTCCAATTTTAGTTTTTGAGTTTCATTTTGTTCAATTTTAACTATTTTTAATGATTGATATTTCATCATGACTTTTATTCTTATTAGAGGTTTTCAAAAGAACAAAGAGTAAATTTACTTTTTTTTAAAGATACAACAAAACTTATTCCATCTTGTAATTACCATGAGGTTCTACTGGGCCCTTTACACATGATTAATCCAAAATATACTATCAGAGTTTAGTGATCTTATTTTTTCCTATTTCTTGAAACATGTTGCTATTTTATTATTGCTCATCAATTATTTCCAACTATGTTAAAAAGATGAAAATAATTATTTAGATAGAAGAATGGTGGAGTCACCTAAAAAGAGGATACAATAGTGAAATATATAATCACTAAAGTGTTTTTCCTAGTATTCCAAAGATCAAGATCTCTCTCTGTCTTTCTTTCTCTTTCACACACGCGTGCACACACACACACACACCCCATGTCTGTTAGCTAAAATGGAAGTGAATATTTATTGATTATCTGTTATCTTCACACATTGTTTTAGGAGTTTTAATTAAGTAGATTATGTTATTTAAATCTCATAATATACTAGTGAGGTAATCATTTTTACTCCTGGACCTAATTAAATAAAAGAGCTTTTGTACAACAGGAAACTATCAACAGAGTAAATAGCCTACAGAATGGGAGAAAATATTCGCAAACTCTGCATCTGAAAAAGGTCTGATGTCCAGCATTTATAATAAGCAAAAAAATAACCCCATTAAAAAGTGGGAAAAGGACATGAACAGACACTTTTCAAAAGAAGACATATATGTGGCAAATGAGCATATGAAAAAATGCTCAACACCACTGGCCATTAGAGAAATGCAAGTCAAAACCATAATGAGATACTATCTCACACCAGTCAGAATGGTTATTAATAAAAAGTCAAAAAATAACAAATACTGGCGAGGTTGCAGAGAAAAGGGAATGCTATATACTACTTGTGGTAATGTAATTTAGTTCAGTGACTGTGCAAAGCAGTTTGGCAATTTTTCAAACAACTTAAAACAGAACCGTCATTTGACCCAGCAATCCCATTTCTGGGATATATACCCAAAGAAATATAAATCATTCTACCATGAAGATACATGAACACATATGTTCACTGCAGCAGTATTTTCAATAGCAAAGACATGGAATTAACTTAGATGCCCATCAATTGTAGACTGGATAAAGAAAATATGGTACATATTCACTATGGAATACTATGCAGTCATGTAAAAGAACAAGATAATGTCCTTTCAGCAACATGGTTGGGACTGGAGGCCATTATCCTAAGCAAGATAATCTAGGAACAGACAAGTGCTGCATGTTGTCACTTATAAGTGAGAACTAAACATTGAGTACACATGGTCACAAAGAAGGAAACAATAGACACTGGGGCCTACGTGAGGGTGGAGGGTGGAAAGAGGGTGAGGATTGAAAAACTACCTAATGGGTACTATGCTATATAGCAAACCTGTACATATACCCCTGAAACTAAAAGTTTAAGAAAAATAATTATTACCCCTGGTTTATCAATAAAGAGAGTCTAAGAGCATATACATTGTTTTATATCTTACACTGTCTAATATAGTAGCTGATACCAAGTAAATGATCAGTTTATTTTAATTAATAAATTACATTAATTTTTTTAAGGTAAAATGTATATTTCAGATTCATATGAGATTTTGGATGAAATACATATACATTTTTAATTATAAGTAATATTGAACACTTACTGCATATAAAATGTGGTCGCTGCTTTTGAGGAATATTCTAGTTTCACAGAATACTTAGACATGTTCATAACTAACCATAATACAAGGAAGAAAATTTCATGGCTTTATATGACTATGATTTTGCAAAAGAGGTGGAGTTTTATCCTAATCAGAGGAATATCTGTAGTAGCACATAACCTTATGCATTCATCAGTGGAGAGAACGGGTGTTCCAGAAAGAGGGATCATCTTAAATATGCAGCTGGATATAGGAAAGAGGATAGTTTACATGTAACCACCCGGTTGTAGGCATGAATATAGTAACCTGTTCCTCTGAGTTTCTATATTTTATGACAACAGTTGTAACCAATAGATACATATACACACATATATACATTAGCACATCTCAAAATAATACCCTGGGATAGTTTTTTATGAACTATTTGGTTACTAATTATTCTGTTTTTAGGAGTGGTATAATGAGAAAATGTACTAGTAGTTTCCATTCTTGCTGAATCATTCTCTGAGGCACTGTTGGCAGCTCAGTGGTCCCAAATGGAGACGGCAGATATTCTGGAAAAATTAGAGGCTTGTGATCAGATGGTTCTGGCCAAGCTGCATGACCTCAGGCAGGGTACATTATTTACCTCAGCTGTGAAGTGAGGAGGGACTGCGTACTTTACAAGGTTATAATGAGAATTAAATAAGATATCTATATAAAGTCCTTGTCCCATGTCCAGCATATAGTAGATAGATATGAAAATGGAGGCAGCTGGGATTCAGTTCTAGATCCTATATACTCCGGAGCACACAAGCTCCCCAGAACCTAGAAATAAGATATACTAGACACCAACTTGAGGACATCCAACTAACCAACTTTAAGAGAGGAGATTTGCCAAATAAGTATAAAAATGTTCATATTATTACTTTTGGATTGCATTGCTCTACTAAACAATGGGCAGCTCAGTTTATTAGCATATTAATTAAAGGGACAACTGGAACAAAATACTGTTATAATAGTAATGAGAAAGTAGAAAATTCTAATTGTGTAACTCAGTATTTATTTGAACAGGAACATAGGCACTTTTTTGAAGCAGCCATGTTTCATTGTCTTACAGATAAATCCAAAACACATGACAAAGTTGCTGCACTGGCCAAGAAAAGGGTAAGATTGTGTTTTATTATATAAAATATACAAACTTCAAATTTCATTTAACAGTATTCTTTAAAGAAAATTAAATTATTTAGAAACAAACAATGACATACAATCCATTTTTTTCTTCTAAATGTTACTTCAGTATATGTTTCCTTTCTTAGGTTAATACTAGGAAATTAATATTTATGGTTACTTATATTAATGTTATCAGACTGTCAGAAATTAGAACAATAGAGAACTATAAGTAAACAAGTAAATGACTGTTTTTACTTAAATTATATTTCATATACATACTCATATACTAAAATATTTTTATATACTATATTACTCTAATGTGTGTACACAATCTTATAGAAAATTTAAGTAGAATTTACAGCTCAACATGGTGTCTACCTTAAACTTAAGCAGAGAACAATATCAGCCATCTTAATGAATTTTCTGAACCTGGAATTTTTTAAATGAAAATTGTCAACAGCATTTTTAAAGAATTATTAAAATTTAATACATTATTTTGAATATTGTATTCAGAGAGTTGTTTACTTACTGTCAAAAACTTGGCTGAGATAGGATGAACCTTGACATTCTCCTCAAGAGATGATGTTCTTACCACTAAACAAAGAGAAAGAGTTGGTGCCTAAAACAAATACTTGTGGACATATACTAGTGCCACAATAAAAGGAATTATGATAGAATGAAAAGACTATGGTGAGATTTCCCATGTTGAGTGGTGAGGCAGAGCAGATCAAGGGAAGGTCAAGTGTAACCTTGAGCAACAGAAAAGGATGTTGGGCATGTATCTATAGATGATTAGGCAAAGGATGGGCATCATGTTTGTATTCTTTGTACATTTTATGAGTCCTTCTAAAATCAGGTTTTGTTTTATCTTTTTGCCTTTTGGCTTATAAATATAGGAATTTTGGCTTTTCACTGGCTGAGTAATGTTCAGCTCCTTTGCAGAGAGGAATTCAGTATCATAGAAAACAAGGTTGCCCTTTATAAAAGAAAGGATATAGGTCTTGTGTGTTCATCTGGAGATTTAGACAAGAATATGTGAAGTAGTGCAGTATTGTTAATGTGGATAGGTTTATTTCAATCTTTGCTAAATGATATTTAGAATCAAAGACTATAAAGATAATAACTAGTGTTTCTATATATTGCTTTTATTTGTACCAGTTGTTCTTAACAAAGGCAATACTATTCTCAGGCTCAGTGCCATGGGCCAGATCTGACCTTTAAACTATTTGTTGGTCTGCAATGAGAAATGTACAGAAAGTGAGAGTAATCATTTATGAACTTGCATGGTAATTTGATAGAATATTTTTTGTCTGTTGAATCTAATAGTATAAAATGGAGCTCGTATTTTTTAATATGTCTTTGTTTTTTATTTAATTTTTTCTCTAGTAACTCATTTTTATTTTATTTAATAAAAGTATAGATCTCGGATAGACTGGGGAGAAAACTGATCCTTTACCACAGATAGTTTGAGAGATACTGTCTTAGGGGACATTTTAGAAATTTTTGGAGATGCTGTGGGTTATAGTAATTTTGGAGAATACAAGGTGTTTTACTAGGCAAGGATTAGAGACACTAGATATCCTGAGATGCATGGAACAGGGCTGTGTAAAACAAGTGTCCAACATTTGGAATGATTTTGGATGTTCTGCTGGACTCAACAAACTACAAATATAATTTATATTGAGTTAATACAAAATAATACTGAAACATAGCATGTTAGGCTAAAAGCCAAGGAATGAGAAGGCTTGTTATAGAGAGGCAAACTGACATAGAATAGACAAATTAAATGGTTCTTGAAATTATTGACTATTTTACTGAACACTTTGTAACATTTTCAACTATATATTTAGCCATAAAAGGTAAAAGTGTAGTTACTGAGAAACCATGGAAGGAATTTACAGATATGTAACAGGAAATTTGAGACGGCTTTTGTCTTAAAACTAAATATTACTTACTAAATTAATAGAGATACATGAAATGCATTGATTTCACTGAATTTTTAAGAATAAACATTTAGAAATATTTTTAGTGTTGCTAGCAAGATTATAAAACATTTCCACAAGCATTGTTTTTCACTTCAGACCCTGAGGGGAAAACAAGGCAGACATTATTATCATTATCTTATAAAGAAGGTCATTTGTGGTTAGAGAAGTTAAGGAACTTACTCTAGCCACATGGAACTTTTAGATATTTTTATTTAATATTAGTTAGTTTTTCTTAGTTCCTATTAAAATATTGACAAGGTAGCCTCATTACGATTTGAATGTTAATTTCACCTAGTAAGGTAGCTTTTATTTTTCTTTACAGTTTGGTTTTATGGATATTGAACACAATCTTTTTAAAGATAGCACTGTTTTATATAAAATACTATAGATGTATAAAAGAAAGCTGTTGGTATGAAAGCAAAAGATAATGGCAAAATATGGTAGGTAATTACTAAGTGCCAGGCACTACATACATGTTATTTCATTTTATTCCAACAACAATTATGGGGCATGTTCAATACTATCTCTGGTTCACAAGTGAATAAAACAGGCATAGGGATGTTGACCACTGCCAAAAACACAATGCAAAGATGGATGATAAAAAGTAAGTAATTGCTTCTAGAGCCCCTCATCCTGGGTTGAAAATCTTAGTAGTTTGTATTTTGTTTATTTATATAAATACATAAGTACTTACATATATTATATAATACATTATTTATGTAATACATAGTTTTTATATACATTATATAATACATTATTTATATAATACATAAGTATTTATAGAAATAAACAAAATACAAACTGTTAAGATTTTCAACCCAGGGTGAGGGGCTCTAGAATCAATTATTTACTTTTTTATCATCCATTTTGCATTGTGTTTTTGGCCATGGTCAGTATCCCTATGCCTGTTTTCTTCACTTGTGAACCAGAGATAATACTTATATATTTATATAAACAAATGTGTATATACGTATAAATGTTTTGTGATTGTTTTATTTTTTATGATGAGATCTTATTATATATGTTACTCTATAGATTTAAATACTTAGATTAACAAATATAGACCTGTTTTTAACATTCTGCATAGCGTACCACAGTAGACGTATCAAAGTTTTATTAACCAGTCATATACTGATGAATATGTAGATGTTTTCAAATTCCTGGTGTGGTTTGGTGCTTCTATAAGAAATGATTTAGTAAACATCCTTGGATATATATCCTTAAATGCTGGTACTATTATTTCTATAGGATAGATTCCCAAAGAGTAATTGATGGATCAAAGCTACTCACAGTGTTTCCCTGCTTCCCTTGAATCAGGAGTGGACCTTGAGGAATAAGTTGTTAAAGTTGTGCGTTGGCCTGTGCTGAGTTGTAGCATCAGTTGTTGCCACCTCTTTGAACCAAGATATAAGGGTGTTGCCATCTTCAATACTATTCCTAAGTGCCTATTTTGATTGGCATTCCTGTGGTCAAGTATGAGACTTCTATCTACAAGCTTCTGCCCTTCACTTAGCTCCCCTTTTTAGCTCTTCAGTCATGTGTGATAGAGGTGTGTAGTACACATGCACCTGCCTGATCACCTCTGCCCCACTGGCAGCAGTCTGAATGAAAGAGACTCTGAGTAAGTCACACTAATCTCTCTGAGTTCCACTTGATAAAAAGGAGTAGGTCTAGATTCTGTAAGTCCCTTCCCACTCTAATATCCCGTGAACTATAAGATATTTACAACAGCTCATTAAGTATCTGTAGAATATCAAAATACTTGTGCAGGCCAGAATTAATGGATATAATAAATATCTGAGTCAAGTGGGCCTAAGATAAATAATAAAATAAGGACTGAAAAACAATAATGTACCCAGCTGATGGTGTTACCTGTAATAGATTTTGAAAGATGTTTGAATAGATATGTACGTGTATGTGTATATATTTATATACGTGTGTGTGTGTGTGTATTCAGGAAACAGTATACTGTGGTGGAAGAATACAAACTTATAATTGAGACAACTCTGTCTGCAAGAGCTAGTTCTTCTACTTAGTTGTTGTGTCACCTTAGGAAAGTTAACCTAAACATCTTTTAGCCTCATTTAATCAATCTCTCTAAATTGGCAACAATAATAATTACCCAGTATGATTTTTATAAATGTTAATATACAAAGCAATTATAATAACTCATAGTTACTATATTATAATAGGTGGTTAATAAATGCTAGTACTTTTCTTCCAAATTTCTCCTTAGAAGGACATAGGAAGTAAGGATTTAAGAAAATTTTAAATTCTCGGACTTATAATAGTATCATAGTTCTATTAGACAGTTAGGATTAGCTGTGCCTTTTTAAAAATTATACTTTAAGTTCTATGATACATGTGCAGAACGTGCAGGTTTGTTACGTAAGTATACACGTGCCATGGTGGTTTGCTGCACCCATCAACCCGTCATCTACATTAGGTATTTCTCCTAATGCTATCCCTCCCCTAGCCAGCTGCCCCCCAACAGGCCTCGGTGTGTGATGTTCCCCTCCCTGTGTCCATGTGTTCATTGTTCAACTCCCATTTATGAGTGAGAACATGTGGTGTTTGGTTTTCTGTTCCTGTGTTAGTTTGCTGAGAATGATGGTTTCCAGCTTCATCCATGTCCCTGCAAATGACATGAACTCATCCTTTTTTATGGCTGTATAGTATTCCATGGTGTATATGTCCCACATTTTCTTTATCCATTCTATCATTGATGGGCATTTGGATTGGTTCCAAGTCTTTGCTATTGTGAACAGTGCTGCAATAAACATACGTGTGCATGTGTCTTTATAGTAGCATGATTTATTATCCTTTGGGTATATACCCAGTAATGGGATTGCTGGGTCAAATGTTATTTCTGTTTCTAAATCCTTGAGGAATCCCCACACTGTCTTCTACAGTGGTTGAACTAATTTATACTCCCACCAACAGTGTAAAAGCATTCCTATTTCTCCACATCCTCTCCAGCACCTGTTGTTTCCTGACTTTTTAATGATCACCATTCTAACTGGTGTGAGATGGTATCTCACTGTGGTTTTGATTTGCATTTCTGTAATGACCAGTGATGATGAGCTTTTTTTCATGTGTTTGTTGGCTGCATAAATGTCTTCTTTTGAGAAGTGTCTGTTCATATCCTTCGACCACTTTTTGATGTGGTTGTTTGTTTTTATCTTGTAAATTTGTTTATGTTCCTTGTAGATTCTAGATATTAGCCCTTTGTCAGATTGATGGATTGCAAGAAATTTCTCCCATTCTGTAGGTTGCCTGTTCACTCTGATGATAGTTTCTTTTGCTGTGCAGAAGCTCTTTAGTTTAATTAGATCCCATTTGTCAATTTTGGCTTTTGTTGCCGTTGCTTTTGGTGTTTTAGTCATGAAGTCTTTGCCCATGTCTATTTCCTAAATGGTATTGCCTGGGTTTTCTTCTGAAAATTTCCTAATTATACCTTTACCCATTTTTTCTTAGGCTTATATTTTTTTCTGATTGATTTGTAGGCATAGACACTCTTATTAGTTATTAATAATTTGTCAATATGTTACAAACACTTTCTGATTTTCCTTTTAAATGTTTTGTAGTTCTTTTTCTGTATTTATATAGTAAAATTGTCTCTTTTGGGGCTTTCAGTGTTTTTTTGACATGATTTAAAAGACTGCTCTTTTATTAATATAAAATATATTTCACAATTCACTTAACCTTTCTTCTATTGTTATTGGTAACACTGATGAAAATCTTCATCAGTATAGCTTCCTCTCCTACCCTATTTGTGGAATTGTTTTTTTAAGGACAATTCCCAGTAGAAGGATTATGTTGAAGTGCTTTCACCATCAGTGCTTGCAAATGCCATAATTGTCACTGACAGGTATTGGTATAATAAAGAAGTTGTTGCCAGTTTACATCATAATTTGTTGTTTCTATGACACGAAGTAAAAAAAAATCTATGTACTAATTTAGGGAAAAATTTCATGTTTATAACACTACATGCGTCCATGTAGAAACATAGTTTGGTTCTCTATTCGTTTTTATTTAGTTTTTTCAATAGAGAATTTTACATATTCCTAATTAACTCTATCCCAGATATTGTTACTAACTGGAAACGGATCTATTTTTTAATTTTTTGTTTACATACAGAAATTATGTGTATCTTTTTCCCTAACACTTATTAATGCCAATAATTTAACTTACTATTTGAACAGCAAAATTAAGGACCACTTTCTTGATTTATACATTTCAATATGAGGAATTTCAGCTATTATGTTTTTTGATAAAAAGTATTTCTCTCCAAAGTTATTACAAAAAATTTTCATAAAAAGCAAAAAATTTTCATTAGCCCAATTAACAGGATAAGTTGCTTATATTTTATGACTAGATGTCTGGATATTTGTGTTAATTGCTAAGCTTGCTATTAATATGGAATTGATGTACTGCAACTCACTTAATTTATTTGGATTTATATGCATCCTTCCCAGAAGATAAATATATTATAGCAGATTCCTACTGCTGGGTTCTAGCCCTAGGCAGAGAGAAATCTCAGAAAAGAATAACAAGGAGCAGAACCCCTTGGGAAGAGTCACAGTCAGGCTTCAAAACTCATTTAATTTCCTTTTGTATTCTACTTTGTGGGCATCACTCACCTTTCCATAGGCCAGTGTCCCCCAGACTTGAATCATTCAGGTATTCCATCACCATTTTGCCATTTTCAGTACTATTACTATAGTTTTCTTTTAGTTTTCAGAGAAGAAATTTTCAACTAATTGAGTTGAAAGATCTAATTGGCTTTTATTAGAGATTCATGAATCTGGCAGCATCTTATCTATGAAACAGAAGGGTGCTCTGCTGGGATTAGCAGAATGATCAGCTTTTGTAAGGCAGCTCCAGTAGGAAGAAGGAAACAGCATTGTGCAAAAAACCAGATTGGTTAGCATCAGGTTACTTCAAGTTACTCTCCTTTTGTGGCTTAAAGCAGAAGAGACTTTCTTATTATGCCAGCTCAGATTGACTGGGACCCTTATTATTCGTTGCTGTGAAATCTCCTGGTTTTTGGAAAACTGACTCATGTCTCAGTTCAGTTTGATTACATGACACCTAGTGCGAGTGACTCCATTCTAGTTTGGTCTGGATTATTGGAGCCTAGTGCAAGGGCACAGTCCACAATGACGACCTCCTGTAAATTTTATTTAGCCACCTTGACTGAACATTTTCGTAATTTAATTTTTTATTGGAGTAAAATTTAAACACAGTGAAATGCACAGATCTTAAGTGTACAGTTTGATAAATTTTTCTTAAATATATATACTCATAAAACTACCATCCCCAATCAAAATAAAGAATTTTCCTTACCCAGAAAGTTTCCTAATGTAAATTTTTATCCATTTTATCCATTTATTACTTTAAATCATCAGTGTAAATCTTAACATACAAAGTTCATTTTTCTTTTTTTGAGACAAGGCAGTTGCCCAGGCTGGCATATACTGGCATGAACACAGATCACTGAAGCCTTCACCTCCTGGGCTCAAGTGATCCTTCTGCCTCAGCCTCCCAAGTAGCTGGGACCACAAGTGTGCACCACCATGCCTGGCTAATTTTTGTATTTTTTTTGTAGAGACAAGGTACTCCTGGGCTCAAATAAGCCTCCCACCACGGCCTCCCGTAGTGCTGGGATTACAGGCATGAGCCGCCCACATCCCACCAGAAAGTTCTTTTCATACTAATTTCATTTGCCCTATGCTCAAAATCTGTAGAGGGAAACTGCCTCCTTACAAGGCAGTATTAAAACGCCCTTCCAGAGGGTGATTTTAACAAGATACTCTTTAGTGACTTCATAACTAACCCTGCTTATTAAATTGCAAGATTTACCTCTTTTATCTTGAATTAAAGTCTATAGGAGTTCTATAGGATAACAATTAGTAGTAAAATATTACAATTAGAGAAAATAGATAAATCTCTGATTCCAAATCCTTTTATACACCATTTATGAAGGCAAGCAAAGATCCCTTGCTTCAGAATACCAATTTTCTGGTGCAGATTATTGTATTTGCTCCTTAAATTAAAAAAGAAAAAGTCTATGTTGAGACTTATATATTTGCTTAACCCTTTTTTGTATTTGATTTTCGCTTCATGGATCTGTCTTCAGCCAAACTGCCTACTTGTGGTTTTCACAAAATGGCCAGTGGGAGTGGGAGAAGCTGAGGAGGAGTACAGGGTAAATACGTGTCAAGGGTGAGTATAGCAGAGTTGAAAACTCCTTTGTTTTTCTCCCCTGGAGAGAAAACAATAGTATGTCATAGTGCGAGGACCGCACTATTCCCCAAGTTCATAGGGCAAGTAGTGTAAGAAATGTTGGCTAGCAACTAGCTATAAGGGGAAGTTTTTCCATTCACAGGGCTGCTGGGCTGCTTATTGTTGCTAGGGTTGCAGCTGTAAGGGGGTATTCTAAGAAAGTAGAATTGGAGAGGGGTATAGTGATGCCTTCCTAAACCAGTGTTTTTTTTCCCAGTGCAGTGAGTGGTTTGTCTGAGAAAATTCAGTTTAATTATGCAAATCTGGTTTTCGGTAAACAAAAATTGAGGTTTATCTATCAGTGATTTTCTCTAGTCATTTAAAACTTGTTTTCATCCTTATTACTAAAAAGCAAACACAAAAGTATCCTTTTTGAATGTCACTGTTTATAATGACTGGTTTTGTATTAATTTTTCTCTATACATAATGCCCATTTAAAAATTCAGTTGAGATTAATTTACTTGGAATTTGAATTTGATGATACTTAAAATCTGGTGCTGCAGATTCTAAAAATTTGAAACTTTTCAGCCATAAGTCTCCCTGTTTTCTGTTCTATATTTTAACTTTGAGCCAGAAAGCAAGAAATATGATTCCACAAAATGTGGCTGCCCTTTTTTTAAGAAACAAAATCTTCCTCAGGCACCAGTTATCAAATGGTGAACAGCTGCCAGATGTTGTCCTTTGTTATTTGGACCTAAGGTTGTGGTATGCAGTTTTCTTCCATGCATTTTGCTGATTATATTTATTGAAAATGTAATCCTTTCTCTCTGATTCAGAGACAAATAAGTCCTGTTTCCAACTTCAGACTCCACACAAAATGAATCTGAGTTTTCTCTGAAGTCTGGAATATTTCTTGCTCACCATCATCATCTTCACTCCATTCCATTAAAACCAAAACCAGTATTACCAATCAATAGGTTATTGATATAATATAGAATAGGAATTTGAATAATGGGTTTGTATTTTATAGATTGTAGCAATTACACTAGTTATATTAAGTGATTTTTCTATGCCTAATAGTTACACTACTATTCTACTTGCAAAGGGGAGAGATATCACTGGAAAAAATACAATGTCAGTGAAAAGAAAATTGGCTTATAGCAGAATTCAAGCCTACAGTTTCAAATTTATAAGCATTTGGCTTTTGTCCACAAGTCTTTCAACTTTTCATTTGTGTTAAATGACACAGACCTATTTTCTTTCTTTAAAAACCTATAAATTACTACTTCTAAAATTATTTAAAATTATAATGATTTTGAGATGCTATTTGTCTTTTTGTTTATGTAGTTAATACCTTTACTTTGCCAAGGAGGGTGGCTCATGCCCATAATCCTTGGACTTTGGAAAGCTGAGGCAGGTGGATCGCTTGAGCCCGGGAGTTCAACACAAGCCTGGGTAACATGGTGAAACTTTTTCTGTACTAAAAATACAAAAATTATGTCAGGTGTGGTGGCATGCATCTGTGGTCCCAGCTACTCAAGAGGCTGAGGTGGGAGGATCCCCTGAGCCTGGGAAGTTCAGGCTACAGTGAGCCACTGCACTCCAGCCTGGGTGAACAGAGTGAGACCCTATCTCAAATAATGATAATAATAATAATAATTCTTTCACTTTGTTCCAGAAATAATTTGCTGTATCATGAAATATTTATATTAGAGATACATCTTAAACTTATACTCTACTACACTAGACAACATTTTTTAAATAATTTTTTAAATGTTTTAGTTGTGCTATTGTGGAGAGTCTGTCTATTCCTGTGTATGAGAGAGATCTTCTTATGCATTATACTGAAGGTAAATGCTTAAAGCATTTGACAATGATCCATGGGTTGAATAATCAGGCTGGTTATCCTTACTATTCTAGCTGATATAGAGAAAAATTATAAAACAAATAATGAAACATTTGACATTCATTCTTTTGTCCAGAAAAATAGCATAATATGGATACTATATCCACTGAATATTCTCTGCATCAGCTTTTTAGAATTTAATTGAAACACATAAATTCTAGAAAGTCTTCCCTAAAAACAGTATGTTCTCCCAACATTCCCCTTGCTAAGATATCTGTTGTTTTTAGGAAAAAACTACCCAAGTAGGAATTGTTTCAACTGATTTGGATTTTCAAAAAGTCTACAATTAGAGGTCAAATAATCTAATTTACTGACTTTATTCAATCAGCTAAGCAACTGTGTCACAAATTC
This sequence comes from Nomascus leucogenys, assembly GCF_006542625.1. Taxonomy (NCBI): domain Eukaryota; kingdom Metazoa; phylum Chordata; class Mammalia; order Primates; family Hylobatidae; genus Nomascus; species Nomascus leucogenys. The sequence continues at coordinate 122,952,742 of NC_044384.1, read as the reverse complement.
TGCTTTCCATGGGGTTCGTCCTTCCCTGGACACCCTGTCTGGATTAGTCCTTAGTATTCTTAAACTCCTTATAATTATAAGTGAAATCTGTTCTATTACAAAAAGAAATACCTGGATTTTCATGGTCTATCTCTGGTATGTATAGTCAAAGACCACTAAAAAATAAATTAAATGTAAGGCTTTAAAAATTATCAGTGAAGCACCAAATCATAGAGCTCCTTGAAGTTTCCTGGTACTCCTATCCTCAGCCAGGATTGTAAGTGTTAATCAAAGGCCTTTTATGCCTTTTGTTTAAGGTGGGTTGGTGATCAGCTGCTATTTTTAGGGAAAGTGCTCTCTTGTGTTTCAGCTCACTGCTTGAATACACACTCCAGTGTTCTCTTTGATAAGCCCCTCAAAGCAGAGAAATCCACAGTGCTTTATTGTAAACTTACACATGGCTGAAGAAGAGAGTGCAGGGAACAGAAAGATATTTATAAGTCATATTGCCAGGGACTGGTCTCTGATATTGTTCAAATCTCATAGGAATGCAGAACTCTATTAAAGGTTGACTAGACTGGAGCATGTAGCAACTGATGATTGACATTTATATAAGAAACACTAGATTTGTGTTCTTTCTATTGAAATAGTGTCTAAAATAGGGCCGGCAAATGATCATTTTAATCCTCCCGTCCTTTTCAAAGGAAAGTTGAAAGCAATCATCATCTAGGCCCAAAGATTTAACTATATTATCCCTACTCTCTGGATACTCAGATTAAGTAATAACCATCATTTGCAGTGCTACATGTAACTAGTTTTCATCCTTATTCTAAGCAGATTTTTCAAAGGGAAATGAGGATATTGGCTTTTTCTTTTATATAACTTTTAACAAGGAGTTTGTGTACATTATTCAAAGCACACAGATTCACTTTTAGAAATTCTGTCAAAGCAGGCAGCTCTTTAGTGATTATTGACTGACAATTACTCTCAAAAGAAGATTACAAAACGTATTTATGTCTTCCTGAGCATAAAATACTGAATCAAAATTTCACACCCTCAGATTTAACAGAACTAACAGACTCATTCTTTTTGTTTAAGAATTAAAAAAGAAAACTTCATTTAGCTGAATAGTGACTTAAGGAAATGGGCAATGTCAAGTCAGTTTATGCAGATTATATAAATCTAATGTAAACACAGTTCTATGGATTTTCTGTTGTTTGCAATTAAAGGCAATTCTGTCATTTGCCATTCCAGTCAGCAATCCTAATTATCATTAAATATATATAATATATATTTAATAAATATGTATATATAGTCTTTCCATATAACTACGTTGTTTTTTACACTCAACAAGGAAAGCATTAATACTTATTTGGTTTATTTAAAATCAGTGACAGTGTTATATTTGTGTGGATAGGTGGAAAGCATTAAATTAGTGCCTCAAAAATTTAATTTGCTTGAGAGTCATCTAAGGTGCTTATTTAAACACAGATTCCTGGGCCCACTCCCAGAGTATCTGATTCAGTAGGCCTAGGGTGGGCATAAAAATTTGCATTTCTACCAAGCTAATTCTGGCCGTTACTCTGAATAGTACTAGGTTAGACAACATAGGAGAATCAGCTATGCAACAGTAGAGAGAGAGGTGGAAGGGATGGGATAGGTAAATGTTACAGTATCTACCTGTAGTGGGTTGAATAGTGGCCCCAAAAAGATATATCCATCTGGAAACTTAGAATGTGACCTTCTTAGAATGTGTTTGGAATAATGGTCTCTGCAGATGTAATCAAGGTAAGGATAGTAAGATGAGGTAATCTTGGAGATGGGCCCTAATTTTAATGTGTCACCAGATACAGACTTCTATCCTATATTACTGTAAGATAATACATTTCTTTTGTTTTTTCATTTGTGATAATTTGTTACAGCAGTCCTAGGAAACTAGTGTACTACCCAAGCTCCTACCATACCAGAATGCTAAGTTCCCTCAGTCATATGCTATAAACGAAAAGGGTAGAATCTGGACACTGGTCCAGAGGTAAACAATGATTGAACAACTAATTGGCAAGCAGAGTTGGATATTTTCTGATATGTTATTTAATCTTCCCCCAAATACTTTGAGGTAGATATTTTTTGGTATCATTTAACAAAAGAAGACCTTGAAATGCCAAATAGTCATTTAGGCCATAAATATTTATTGTTTACACCAGACTCTTGCTGGCTATTGGAGTGGTCAAGTGACTTACCAAAAGTGACATAGCCAGTAAGTGCCAGAATAAGCACTTAACTCTAGATCCTGTTATACCAAATTCTGTGCTCTTCTCCATCACATTTTATCAAAGGCTCATACTAGGAAGGGACAGAGCATTTTGGCAAATACTGACTTGTTCATTTCAGTCATTGTGGAATATTTAACGAAGTAGACAAAGAATTAATTTTTTTCAACAGGAATCTCTGTGATTTATGGTAACTGTTTAATGGTATTTCCATTAGTACCAATAAAGTACTTTTCACTTGTTATCTTTTAATCTTATTTCCTCTTGTAGTAAACCTTTTTACTTTATATTCAAACATGCAGATAATTTAAGATGATACTTAATAACAAGATAGAAATAATAGCTCTGCATTGTCTTTGGAGATGGAGGTCAGTGATTTAGACAACATTTCAATATTCTTTTTTTTTTTTTTGAGATGGGGTCTCCCTTTGTCGAGTACAGTGGTGCAATCTTGGCTTCTATGAATTTATTACAGATTTTAGTTAGCTACCTTTTGGGTTTTGATTTCATGTGATTGCATTTTTGTCAGTGAATGTGGTCCATAAAATTGAGATTACTTTAATATTTTTGAGACTTCCTCTGTGACCCAGTAGGTGGTCAAATTTATAAATGTTTCAGGCTTGGAAACAATATGTATTCTTTAATTATTCAATGCTAGGTTTAATATATGTTCATTATATTAGGCTTATTATTTTTGTGGTTGAATTATCCTATTCACTATATTTTTTCTGCTTTATTATTTTTTGAGAGGTAAATTGTGTAAGAAATTTTAAGAGAGGTAAAAAAAAAACCCTGGAGATTCAGCACTTTCTACTTGTAATTCTGTGTTTTCACTTTGTACATTTTAAAGCTACATGTCTTAGTTCATTTAGTGTTGCTACAAAGGAATACTGGGTAATTAATAAAGTAAAGATTTATTTGGCTCAGAGTTCTACAGGCTGTACAAGAAGAATGGTGCTGGTATCTGCTCAGCTTCTGGTGAGGGGCCCAGGATGCTTCCACTCATGATAAAAGGCAAAGGGGAGTCAGCAGGGCTCTTTTTAACAATCAACTGTAGTGAGAATTAATAGACTGAGAACTCACCCACAAAGGAGGGCATTGATCCATTTATGAAGGATTTACCCCTATAACCCAAACACCTCCCATTAGGCCCCACCTCCAACACTGGGGCTCAAATTTCAACATAAGGTTTGGAGGGAACAAACATCAAAATTATTGCACTAATATTTTAGATAATAGGTCAAGACAATTATATTTTCTGAGTGAATTTTTTTAGCATTTAGTAATAACCCTTTTTATCTCTGATTATGCTTTTTGACTTAATGTCTGCTTTTTTCTAACATGAATATAGCTACATTAGGTTTCTTTTGTTAATAATTATGAATATATTATATTCCAGCTCCTCACTTTCAACCTTTTTGTTTGGTTTTGTTTTCTGTTTTTTTGAGACAGAGTTGGACTCCATCACCCAGGCTGTAGTGCAGTGATGCAATTTTGGCTCACTGTAACCTACACCTCCTGGGTTCAAGCAATTCTCATGCTTCAGCCTCCTGAGTAGCTTCAGTATTACTGTTGTATACCATCACACCAGCTAATTTTCGTACTTTTAATAGAGACGGGGTTTCACCATGTTGGCCAGGCTTGTCTTGAACTCCTGACCTCAAGTGATCTGCCCACCTTGGCCTCCCAAAGTGTTGGGATTATAGGCGTGAGCCACTGCCCCTGTCCCTTTCAACCTTTCCATGTCATTCCATTTTTTAAATTACAGATTTATTGAGATTTAATTTGTATATCATACAGTTCATTTTTTTAAATGTACAATTCAGTTTTTTCAAAGCTTTGCAACCAACATCACTAGCTAATTTTAGAAGAGTTTTTCATCACCCTGAAAGGAAATTTTATACCCATTAGCCATCACTGCCCATTTCCCACCTTGCCCTTTTCTGTGGTAACCATGGAATCTATTTTCTGCTTCTATAGATTTGCCTTTTTTAGACATTTTAGATCATATAATACTTTTATATCTGGCTGTTCACTTTTCATCTGTATTGTAGCATGTGTCAGTACTTCATCATTTTTAATGGCTGAATAATATTTCGTTATATGGATATATCACACTTTATCCATTGGTGGACATTTGGGTTGTTTCTACTCTTTGGCTATTATAAATAATGCCATTATGAACAATCATGTACTGGTTCTTGTATGGGCATATGCTTCTATTTTTCTTGGGTATATACCTAGGATTGGAATTATTATGTCATAGGGTAACTCTAAATTTGTGGTTTTGAGGAACTACTAAACTATATTCCAAAGTAGCTGTAGCATTTTATATTCCCACCAGCAATAAATAAAAATTTCCATTTCTTCACATCCCTGTGAACACTTGTCATTGTCTATTTTTAAAAAAAAATTAGCTATCCTAGTGGGTTGAAGTTGTATGTCATTGTGGTCTTGATTTTAATTTCTCTAATGACTAATGATATTAAGCATCTTTTTGTGTGCTTATTGGCTGTTTATACATCTTCTTTGGAGAAATGTCCATTCAAACTCATTGCACATATTTTAATTGACTTATTGTATTTTTATTGTTGTGAGTTCTTTACATATTCTAGATACAATTTCTCATCAAATATATGATTTGAAAATATTTTTTTCTCATTATGTAGATTTTTTCACTTTCGTGATTGTGTCCTTTAAAATCACAGAAGTTTTAAAATGTTGATGACATCCAATTTATTCTTTTGTTGTTTGTGTTTCTGGTGTCATAGCTAAGAAACCATTAACTAATCCAAGATTATAAAGATTTGCCCCTGTAAGTTTTATCTCTAACATTTACATTTTTGGTCCATTTTAACTTTTATGTATGATGTGAGGTACAGGTTGAACTTCATTTTGCAGGTGGATATCCAGTTGTCTGAGTACTATTTGTTGAAAAGACTATTCTTTTCTTACTGAATTGTCATGGCACCCTTGCTAAAAATCAGTTGACCATATACATGAGAGTTTTTTTCTGGACTCCCAATTCTATTATACTGATTTATTCTTCTGTTCTTATTCCAATACCATACTATCTTGATTACTGTAGCTTTATCATAACTTTTGAAATCAGGAGATGTGACCACCTTCTTTTAGCCACACCCTTTGCAATTGCTCCTTCTAAAGAAGAGTATATTGCCCCACTGCATGCCTTTGGCTGAACTTTGTTACTTACTTTGGCCCATGGAATAATGTAGGAGTGACAGTGCGATAATTCCAATGTAGTCCTTAAGAGGCTTCTGTATTTTTGCTTTTCTTTTGACTTTTGTAAATCCTCTTTGTTCTTTACTCCATTACCAATTTGTCTTTTTTTAGGTCAGTGTTTATTTAGATTTACATAATGTTGAGCACTTAATTTACTTATCTTCACTTCTTTTTGATTTTTCTAGATTAATCTTCTTCCTCCAAAGTACATTCTGTAGTAGCTCTTTCAGCAAAGTTCTGTCTTTTTAGCTCTACACTAACCCAAGTTTACCCAGTGGTCTTAGGAAAATGCAAGTCATGTAGGGCAGAGCTACCTACCTTAGCCAACCCTAGACCTACAGGAGAGCATTCCTAGCTGTTTCACTGTGCATCAGAGATGCCCCACCAAACCAAGAGGAACCTCAACCAACCTGAAGACACAAGAAAAGAAGCCACCAGTTTCTGTAAGGAAAGTCTAGGATCTTCCATGAGAAGACGATGATGTACAAATTTCTTAACTGTATTAGTCATTTACAAACACTGTGTATGTCCATTGAGGATTAGCAGGGATTGAAACAATTAGAACAGAATCTCTATTCCATGGTCACTAAGGGAACCAGATTGAGTCTCTACCACCTGGTAGCTACATTATGGAACTTGTAGCCTTTTCAGCTTTCAAGATGAGAGTCAAGGCTAAGAATCTACCCCAGATGTCAAGAAAGACCCTGAGCATAATCAATGCTGAAGTGAAAAGGATCAACACTGGAGAGAAAAGAGGGGAAGAGGTAAACATATGACAATCTGGAAGATGAATTGAATTTCATGGCAGTAAGGGAACTCAGGAAGTCATTCAACTATCTGGATGTGAACCAACTAGGAGCAAGTGTCTATTCTTCATATGGGTCATATTGTTGGATCCTACCTCATGGGAACTAATAGCTTAAAGTGGGTTTCAAACAAGATTATGAAACTTGAAAATATAGCAAATGCATGTACATAATGTAAACAAGATTTTAAATGGAAAGTACTTAATTTGAAAAACTTTTTCAAAAATGTTTTAAAAAATGTTAGCAGCAAATTCTAATAATAAATGTGCTGAATAGACAGGCATTATCTGTCTATCCAAATGTTAAATCTATGAATTTTTCTATCCATTGAAGTACATATTTTTAGACATAATAGAAATGAATTTTCTTTAAAAAAATACAAATTATATTTCTCTTCTTTTGGTGATTATCCTTAAATATGAACATGCTTAATGGGTTTAACAATGTAAACCTAATCACCATCACTCTTCTTCTGAATAATTCAAGGTTCTTAAGATGCTTTCACCTTTGTCTAACCCCTTTTCCTCTTCCATTCAGTTGTCTACTTTTGTAAATCCTCTTTGTTCTTTACTCCATTACCAATTTGTCTTTTTTTAGGTCAGTGTTTATTTAGATTTACATAATGTTGAGGGCTTAATTTACTTATCTTCACTTCTTTTTGATTTTTCTAGGTTAATCTTCTTCCTCCAAAGTACATTCTGTAGTAGCTCTTTCAGCAAACTTCTATCTTTTTAGTTCTCACTGTTGAAAAGTATTATTTTAAAAATTGTAATTTTTTTCATAATCATGGAAATTAACAATCACAAAAAGCAGATAAAATAGTATTAAACCTTTTTATACTCCTCAGTATCAACAAACACACACGTATGGCTAACTTCTTGAATTATAGTTTTATTGGATATTGTTTAATTGAAGATATATTCCTGGATATTGTTTTGATATGGTGTCTATTACAGCCTAATTGTCTTACCTTTATAGCTTGGCACCATGGGCTTTTACAAATTGACATGGAAAATTCTTTTTTTTTGTTTGTTTTTTGAGACAGACTCTTGCTCTGTTACCCAGGCTAGAGTGTAGTGGTGAAATCTCAACTCACTGCAGCCTCCGCCTTCAGGGTTCAAGTGATTCTTGTGCCTCAGCCTCCTGAGTAGCTGGGATTACAGGTGTGCACCACCATGCATGGCTGATTTTTTTATTTTTTATTTTTAGTAGAGACAGCATTTTGCCATGTTGAGCAGGCTAGTCTCAAACTCCTCACCTCTAATAATCAACCTGCCTTGGCCTCCCAAAGTGCTGGGATTACAGGTGTGAACCACCATGCCTGGCCTAATTCTGGAATATTCTTAGTCATTATCACTTCAAATATTTTATCTTCCATTTTGTTTCTATATTATTCTTATGCAACTCCTTTCAGAAATATTCTTGACCTTATCACTCTATTCTCCATGATTCTTAGCTACTTTTCCAAAAAGTATTTTTGTCTCTCACTGCTATAGATTTGGCGATCTCATCAAATCTACCTTCCAGCATAGTTATTCTTTCTTCAGTGTATCTAATCAGCTCTTTAATTCATCCATTAAATTTTAAATTCAATGACTTGACTCTTTTTTTTAATTCTAGAAATGCTATTTGTCTCTCCTTAAAAATTCTTTCATGGCTCATAGATATCATAGAAACCTGAAGTTGTTCATTATAGTTTCGAATCCATTTTAACCCTTTAATAACTTAAATACTTATTTTTAATTTAGGTTTATTGCTGTAATACAAACATACAAAATGAAAATCATAAATGTAGATAAAATTAGATGAATTTTTATAAAATGAGCATTCCCTTCTAACCAGCACCAGATCAAGAAGCAAAACATTTCCAGAACTCCAGAAGTGTTCTCATGCCCTCTTCTAGTCACACTTCCTACCTCCAAGGTAACTGCTATCCTGACTTGTAGTGCCACAGTTTAGCTTTGCCTGTTTTTAGTTTTATGTCAACTGAACTATACAGTGCAAATATAATTATTTTATGGGTTTTTTCTTCTCCAGATGATCTATATGCTCTTAATACTTGTGAATTACAAAGGCCCTGTATACATTTTTACATTAATTTCTTGGCTCTTTTCCTTACTTTTGTCTTGGTGATTTTAGAAGTCCTGGCTAAGTGTCCGTGTTAATTATTCAATTGTGAAATCTCAGGAGACATGAAATTGTATTTCTCACTTTAATGGTGTAGACCTAGTGTTTTCATTCTTTTAGGATTATTGCTTTTTGCCATCTAATTCCCCATGTCAGACTGCATACTACCTTATTGCTTTTGTGTCCCGGTGAGTGAAGTTTTTCCTATTTTCTTGTTATGGACAGAAAAAATCCTTGAAGTCCCTAGGCTTTGTGGAACATTATTAGCACAGCTCTCTAACCAGTGTCACCCTCAAAACATGTCACTTATCTTTGCCTAGACATGAAAAGCCCAGCTCAAACTCCTTTGGCCCCTTATCCTGGTACAAATTTCTTTTGGGCCCTCACTATGTCAGTTTCCAACTATATATTAATAGCTTTGCATTTCATGTGCTTCTGACATTTGATTTTTTTTCTTTATCTAAAGGTTATATATGTGTGTACAACTTTAATGTGTTTTTATTACTATTTTTATGTGTTTGTGAAGTTATGTAAGGGGTAGTGGATAATATGGGAGGTAGGCATCCAAATCAAATCAGTTTAGCACTCCTCAAAGATGAGCAGATCCATGCAATTGCAGCAACTATGCAGTGGTTGACTAGACGTAACGATGTTGTTTAGGGTTATCGGCCGGGGTGTTTCTTCTGACCAAATTACTTGAACTGCATGGGACCCATTATTTTACTGAGCTGATTTAGTCCTATATGAACTAACTCATATTTTTGTTTTTGCATTATAGAAGCAGATTTCTAAAACTAATATTGAAAAGAAGCCCAAATTTAGAGAAAGGAAAAGGTATGCTTTTTGAAATTAAATAGTATTATGATAAAATTGAAATATATATTGGATTTAGTTATTGCATGACCTTTCTCACAATCCTTGACTCTGTTTCACTTGGAAAATACTGTGTTTACAGTTTTCTAAAAGAATTAATAGAATTATAAATAGTAGTCCTAGAAGTAAGGAAAAAGCTTTATATTTGTGAAATATTTTGAAACAGAACTTTTAAAGATTAATATCTTATGAGCAATCAGAAGAGAATCAGGTTTTTAGCTTAAAAATAGGTAAACCAGAAACAGGTTTTCATAGTGAACTAATAAGCCACAGATGACAAGTTTTAGTGTTTATAGTTGAACCAGTCATTTTTTAAAGAATGGTAATCAGTGCTGTGTTAGGAGGGGTCCTACTCAAAAACAAGGACTGACACCAATAGGTAGACCTTCTTTGTACTTTTTCAGAAGATGAATAATTAAATTTTAAAAATGGACTTTCACCGCCTTATTTCATTCCACTTCACAGTAACCCTATCAAATTGTTAGGAAGTATATTATAATCTCCATTTTAAAAAATGAAGAATCCCTGGCTTGGAGAAGTTAGTGACTTTCTCAAGATCTTATGGTTAGAGAAAGTACATTTGAGCACATTTTTTTCTGACTCTGTGTCAGCAACATGGAATTGTGGAAACAATATGGATTTTGCAGTCTGCAGAGCTTAGTTCTACTGTGTTCCACCATTTACCTAAGTTGTCAAATTTCTCATTTTTCTCTGATATCTCAAATTCTCAGTTTCTTTATATAATGACAGTAACAATTAGTAGGTGTTTTGGAGGAGAATTATGAAAAAGCCAGTGTAAGGTGCTTGGTAAATTGTTAATGCTTTGCACCTAGTGAGAGCTCAAATCAATATTAGTCTTCTTTGTTTTTCACTGCAACAAACTTTGTTACTACATAAAACAACCAAGAGAATTACCTTTAGAAAATATATGCATTTATAATCTACAGTTACCAATGAATAGACATAAATGGTCATTTAAATACACTTGATTGATCTTTTAAAACTAAATCTGTCAAATTCTTCTTCTAGGAAAGCAATTTTAAAATGCTCTTTTGAAAATGTTTGTTCTGATGATGCCTTATCAAAGGAGAACATGGGTATGTGAAAGCCTGTCCTGCTTTTAGTTCTTTAACCTATATATAATTCCACAGAATGTAGTTGTAGTCCTTTGAAGGAAAAAAAAAGATCTCTTGTGTGTGTGTGTGTGTGTGTGTATACATATATACCTGTGTGTACATATGTATACATTTTTACACATATATACATGTGTGTATATATACACATATATATGAGAAATATTAATGAATCATTTTTGTCATTGATTTACATACCAGGGCTTTTAAATTTTCTTTAGGTTTCTATTTCCTTGAATTAAATTTTCTCTGTCTTAGTCATGTATTTAATTTTTTAAAATAACACACCAGGCCAGGCATGGTGGCTCACGCCTGTAATCCTAGCACTTTGGGAGGCCGAAGTGGGCAGATGACTTGAGGTCAGGAGTTCAAGACCAGCCTGGTCAACATGGTGAAACCAGTCTCAACTAAAAATACAAAAATGAGCTGGCCGTGGTGGCATGCACCTGTAATCCCAGCTACTCTGGAGGCTGAGGCAGGAGAATCACTTGAGCCTGGGAGGCTGAGGTTGCAGTGAGCCGAGATCACACCACTGCATTCCAGCCTGGGCGACAGAGTGACAGAACAAGATTCCCTCTCAATAAATAAATAAATAAATAAAGCACCAGCAGCTGTGGGAAGAAATACCAACAACTATACATTTCAATCCAGACTTCTTCATTCCAAACTTACTGGGATCCTAGGAGTGCCAAAGGGAGAGAAGAAAGAAAAGCAGAAGCCTGGGGCTTCCAACTAAATTGTTGTTGGTTAGAACACAGTAGAGTGAATGTGGAATGCAGGGAGAAAGTTTTAGTTTTCAAAGGCAATTTCCTCCTTCTACATTTTCTTTAGTCTTGAAAAGCAGTAAAGTGCTTATTTGCAATGTGGAACTTTGGCAGTCATGTTCAAAGCCCATTAAACCCTGAGGAGTTATCAGTGATATATTCCCTTTTCTTTGAAGCCACTCCCAGGGGATCCTATGGCATTGCATTTCAATTGGCTAAATAAGTCAGTCGTTATAGTCTTATTAAAAGAAAGGAAAGCCAGGTGCAGTGGCTCATGCCTGTAATCCTAGCACCTTGGGAGGCTGAGGCGGGAAGATCCCTTGAGCCCAGGAGTTAAAGACCAGCCTGGGCAACACAGTGAGACCTCATCTCTACTAAAATTAAAAAAAAAAAAAAAATTAACTGGGCATGGTGGCACATGCCTGTAGTCCTAGCTACTGGGAAAGCTGAGGTGGGAGGATCACCTGAGCCCAGGGGTTTGAGCTCGCAGTGATCTATAATCACGCCACTGCACTCCACTCGGGGTTACAGAAAGGATGAAGTAGTTATTTTTAAAAAATAACTTTTTTTTTACACCCAGAATGTAAAGTAGGAAAACTTTTAGACTCTAACACTTTTCTTTTAGAAAACAAAAGAAAACGAAGTACTTTTTCCTCCTCATCACCCTTCTCTTTTATTAAAATGCTTTCAGAATGTCAACATTGACATAGCCCTGCAAATTTATTTAGGATTTTTTTTTTCAGTGCCAGCTTTGGGGTAACCCAAACAGTAGCTACTATATAAGGGAATGTGTTAGTCTGTTTTTGCATTGCTATAAAGAAATACCAAAGACTGGGTAATTTATAAGAAAAGAGGTTTTAATTGGCTCACAGTTTTGCAGGCTTTCTAGGAAGCATGGTGCTTGGCTCCTGGGAGCCTTCCCAGAAGGCTTACAATCATGGCAGAAGGTAAAGGCGGAGCAGGCATGTCATATGGCAAAAGCAGGAACAAAAGAGGGGAGAGTTGCCACACACTTTTAAATGACCAGGTTTCATGAGAACTCACTCACTATCACAAGGACAGTACCAAGGAGATAGTACTCAATCATTTGTGAGAAATCTGCTCCTGTGATGCACTTGCCTCCTACCAGGCCCCACTTCCAACACTATAGATTACAATTCAACATGAGATTTGGGGAGAGACACATATCCAAACTCTATCAGGAGGAAACAGCTTCTTAAACATTTAATAGATAAGTCGAGGTGAAAGAAAACTCCATAAATATATATTTGAAAGTTTTTAAAATAGTGACTGAGTTATTGAGACAAACTGTGACTTATTTCTTGTCAGGAATGGAAAAACAACACTGATTTATTTTCTACACATTAATTTTTAAAAGCTAGATATGGAGCTGGGCGTGGTGGCTCACGCCTGTAATCCCAGCACTTTGGGAGGCTGAGGCAGGTGGATCACCTGAGGTCAGGAGTTCAAGACGAGCCTGGCCAACGTGGTGAAACCCTGTCTCTAGTAAAAATACAAAATTAGTTGGGTGTGGTGGTACGTGCCTCTAGTCACAGCTACTCGGGAGGCTGAGGCAGAGAATTGCTTGAACCAGGAGGCGGGGGTTGCGGTGAGCCAAGGTCGTGCCACTGCACTCCAGCCTGGGTGACAGAGTGAGACTCCGTTTCAAAAAAAAAAAAAAAAAAAGCTAGATATGAACTTCGCTATTACAGATACATATTTTTTCTTTCATTTCTTTTTTTTTTAACTTTCTCTGAGTAACGGAGTAGCCGTTAATTCTACCACTTCACTCTCAACAATAAATTGAAACAAGTCAGAGAAACTACAAGATAATCAGTGTTGATAGAAGATGATTGGTCTTGCAATCAGCAAAGGCATTCATTTTGTCCATATCTTTGGAGGATATCACTGACCAATTTTGATAACATAGTTTGTAGATTATGGCAACTGCTATTTTTTGAGAATTATTATTTTTTTATTATTATTATTATACTTTAAGTTTTAGGGTACATGTGCACAATGTGCAGGTTTGTTAAATATGTATCCATGTGCCATGTTGGCATGCTGCACCCATTAACTCCTCATTTAACATTAGGTATATCTCCTAATGCTGTCCCTCCCCCTCCCCCCACCCCACAACAGTCCCCAGAGTCTGATGTTCCCCTTCCTGTGTCCATGTGTCCTCATTGTTCAATTCCCACCTACGAGTGAGAACATGCGGTGTTTGGTTTTTTGTCCTTGCGATAGTTTACTGAGAATGATGGTTTCCAGTTTCATCCATGTCCCTACAAAGGACATGAACTCATCATTTTTTATGGCTGCATAGTATTCCATGGTGTATATGTGCCACATTTTCTTAATCCAGTCTATCGTTGTTGGACATTTGGGTTGGTTTCAGGTCTTTGCTATTGTCAATAGTGCCGCAATAAACATACGTGTGGATGTGTCTTTATAGCAGCATGATTTATAGTCCTTTGGGTATATACCCAATAATGGGATGGCTGGGTCAAATGGTATTTCTAGTTCTAGATCCCTGAGGAATCGCCACACTGACTTCCACAATGGTTGAACTAGTTTACAGTCCCACCAACAGTGTAAAAGTGTTCCTATTTCTCCACATCCTCTCCAGCACCTGTTGTTTCCTGACTTTTTAATGATGGCCATTCTAACTGGTGTGAGATGGTATCTCATTGTGGTTTTGATTTGCATTTCTCTGATGGCCAGTGATGATGAGCATTTTTCCATGTGTTTTTTGGCTGCATAAATGTCTTCTTTTGAGAAGTGTCTGTTCATGTCCTTCGCCCACTTTTTGATGGGGTTGTTTGTTTTTTTCTTGTAAATTTGTTTGAGTTCATTGTAGATTCTGGATATCAGCCCTTTGTCAGATGAGTAGGTTGCAAAAATTTTCTCCCATTCTGTAGGTTGCCTGTTCACTCTGATGGTAGTTTCTTTTGCTGTGCAGAAGCTCTTTAGTTTAATTAGATCCCATTTGTCAATTTTGGCTTTTGTTGCCATTGGTTTTGGTGTTTTAGACATGAAGTCCTTGCCCATGCCTATGTCCTGAATGGTATTGCCTAGGTTTTCTTCTAGGGTTTTTGTGGTTTTAGGTCTAACCTGTAAGTCTTTAATCCATCTTGAATTACTTTTTGTATAAGGTGTAAGGAAGGGATCCAGTTTCAGCTTTCTACATATGGCTAGCCAGTTTTCCCAGCACCATCTATTAAATAGGGAATCTTTTTCCCATTGCTTGTTTTTGTCAGGTTTGTCAAAGATCAGATAGTTGTAGATATGCGGCATTATTTCTGAGGGCTCTGTTCTGATCCATTGATCTATGTCTCTGTTGTGGTACCAGTACCATGCTGTTTTGGTTACTGTAGCCTTGTAGTATAGTTTGAAGTGAGGTAGCGTGATGCCTCCAGCTCTGTTCTTTTGGCTTAGGATTGACTTGGCGATGCGGGCTCTTTTTTGGTTCTATATGAACTTTAAAGTAGTTTTTTCCAATTCTGTGAAGAAAGTCATTGGTAGCTTGATGGGGATGGCATTGAATCGATAAATTACCTTGGGCAGTATGGCCATTTTCACGATATTGATTCTTCCAACCCATGAGCATGGAATGTTCTTCCATTTGTTTGTATCCTCTTTTATTTAATTGAGCAGTGGTTTGTAGTTCTCCTTGAAGAGGTCTTTCATGTCCCTTGTAAGTTGGATTCCTAAGTATTTGATTGTCTTTGAAGCAATTGTGAATGGGAGTTCACTCATGATTTGGCTCTCTGTTTGTCTGTGATTGGTGTACAAGAATGCTTGTGATTTTTGTACATTGATTTTGTATCCTGAGACTTTGCTGAAGTTGCTTATCAGCTTAAGGAGATTTTGGGCTGAGACAATGGGGTTTTCTAGATATACAATCATATCATCTGCAAACTTACCAACCAAAAAGAGTCCAGGACCTGATGGATTCACAGCCAAATTCTACCAGAGGTACAAGGAGGAACTGGTACCATTCCTTCTGAAACTATTCCAATCGATAGAAAAAGAGGGAATCCTCCCTAACACATTTTATGAGGCCAGCATCATCCTAATACCAAAGCCTGGCAGAGACACAACCAAAAAAGAGAATTATTTTTTAACTTCATTTACAATATAGGAATACTTATTTAGAAAAGCAAACCTCCCACTGCTCTGGAAGCAGAAGCTGACAGCTGTCAGGTTGGTGTTGTAAACCCTAGTTGACTTATGAAGTCATCCATTACTTTGTCTAATTTTGATCAAAAGGCAGTGTACATATTTCTTCATATCACTTGAAAACAGAGAGCCTACAATGCCATTTGGCAATGATATTTATTATCATAAATTGATTGTATTTTAGCCTGACATTAGAAATATAAAGATGTTTGTTTGCCGTTTTTTCTTTTACAGCATAGCTTCAAATCTATCTTCTCAACAGTGTATTAAATGTCATTGTCAATTTCCATAGACTCAGAATGTAAAGTAGGAAAACTTAACATTTGTGAGTGGAACTGGGGAATTGGTGTGAAAATAACCATGAACAGTCATCTATTAACAGGTTACTAAAGAAGAAATCTGTCTTAAAGAGGGTGTTAGTTTTATTAACAAAAGTGTTTCAGTAAAAAACGTACATTCCTCTAGAAAATCTTGATTTGATAGACATGGCATTGTTACATTTTTAAATAAACTCCCCAGGTGATTATTATGCCCACACAATTTTGAATGCCACTGTTTTAGAATCTGACATTCTATACTCTGTGTTCTTAGGCCTTAGCAGTAACCCTAGAACACAGATCTATGTGGATGCAACTAACATGTTAATTATAGGCTTTGCTTGTTTGTTTGTTTTTAAACATGATAACTTTTTATAAGATGTGGAGTTGCTTATCAGAAAGCTTGTTTCAAACTATTTTGAAAGAGGTTTTCCATAGAGAAAACCTAAAACTGACTAGGAGGAGGTGATACCTAGGAAGGCTTATTAGTCTATGCCTATTTTCTTGTGTTCCTGCCCCTTAGTAGGTAAACAGTAAATATTCGTTGATTGAATATAAAAGTGCTTGGGGAAAGCAGTAAATATTGACAGAAAAATTATTTTCAAGACAAACATGTTATGAAAAATATAAACTAAAATTAGTTTTTCCAGTACTGTAATGACAACCAAGAAGGGGAAACCTATTCATGATTTTATTTAACATTATTTAATAAGTACTTTAGCAGAATTTAAAATTTTCCTACTTATGTCCCATTTGGGTATTTTCACTTTCCATGACCTTTCAGCTGCTCTACTAGGTGTGATTTTTGCTGACTTGCCCATGAACTGCAGATAATAGAAGGTGGTATGTTAGATTTTACTAACAAGTGGAAGATGAAGGGATGTGTACTCACAGCCTTTCTCTCTGAATTACGTTGTTTTTGGAAGAGCTTCTTAGATGCTCCATCTGCCTCGGGTGCAAGACAGCAGGCCACATGTGGCCTCCTTTCTTTGAAGCAAAGGCTTCACTAGGCCCTATATCAAATGCAAATGTTTGTTTTATTTAAGTCAAGAATTCAAATGCATATTTTTAATCAGTAGTTAAGTCTAGAGTTATAGTAGGCTTTTATTTATTTGGTGGGGATATTGTTTTATCTCAGCAAGGTCAATGAATTACCAGATTTTTTTTTTTTGCCTTTTTTTTTTTTTTTTTGAGATGGAGTCTTGCTCTGTCGCCCAAGCTGGAGTGCAGTGGTGTGATCTCAGCTTACTGCAAGCTCCGCCTCCCGGGTTCACACCGTTCTCCTGCCTCAGCCTCCCGAGTAGCTGGGACTACAGGCACCCACCACCACACCAGGCTAATTTTTTTGTATTTTTAGTGGAGATGGGGTTTCACCGTGTTAGCCAGGATGGTCTCAATCTCCTGACTTCGTGATCCACCCTCAGCCTCCCAAAGTGCTGGAATTACAGGCGTGAGCATGTCACAGTGACATAAAAAGACTTTTATAAATGCAGGATTTTTTAAAAAAAAATTAGATCAGGCAGTTAAGATGTGTTGCAATTTGGATTGGGAAGGCACTAGCCTGTGTTCAGCCTAGCCACTTAATTACAAAACTTTTCCTTTTAAATAGTAGTTTAATAGTCTATAGTAGAGATTGGCAAACTGTGGTCACCAGCTGCTGCCTGTTTTTGTAAATAAAGTTTTATTGGAACATAGCCACCCTCAGTTGTTTATGTACATGTCAATGGTTTGTGCTACAATAACAGAATTGAGTTGTTGTCACAGACCATCTGGCTCCCAAAGCCTGAAATATTGGCTCTCTGGCCCTTTAGAAAAAAATTTGCTGACACTGTTTCTATAAATAATATAATTTAGTTTGGTGCCCTTGGCCCCTAATTAAAAAAAAATTCTAATAAGCTTTTGATATTTCACTTCTACTTTATGGTTTATACATAGCAAGACTATCACCCACATTTTTCAAGGAAGAATTGTAAAAGATTCACCTTGAAATTCATAATAATTTTGTATCAGGAAGAAGTCATGTATGAAAATTATATGAAACATTTATATTTTACCTTGTAGCATTTAAAAGATTTCTTCTTTCTGGGTAGTTAAGATTATGAATTAGATTGAATTAAGTGAGATGTAGCATTTTTACTGTATTAATCATATTTGTTCAGTTGTCTCTGAGATGGAAGTTTTACTAAAAGAGCTGGAGCAAATGCTGCAGCAAGCACTGCAACCCACAGCCACACCTGGTGAGTCAGAAGAAGGACATGGAGAGGAAATAAATATGGGAGAAAAGGTAATATTGATAGTTATTTTCAGACCTAAATAACAACTTCAAATTCTTTAAACAGCAGAATTGTTCCTAGTTGTACATTTTAAATATATAAAAAACTCTTTTCATGTCTGAAATTTGAGTCCTTGATTATCATGAGGTAAATAATAAACTAGTAACCTGTTAAGAAATCAAAACACATCTATTAGTATTTGAAAAAAATATCTGTGTTTAAGTAGAGTTCTTTTAATTTTAAATCTTTGGGATTGGAGTGAAGAAAGATGGACGATGCTCACTATAGCTGAAGGAGGCCACTCCAGAGAGAATTCCCCCTTGCTGCCAATCTTTACAGTCAGGAGAGGGGCCAGGATAACAAGACACTGGAAAATCTGCCCTGTCTGGATTATGCACCAAGATAATCTCTACAGGGACAAACCTTATCATTAACATACTGGAGGTAGAATTTTTCACTGGAATAAGTTTTACCATTTATATCTAGACTTGTCGTTTTTTAATTTTTTCATTTGGCTTTCTATGTTGAACTCAGAAAGGCCAAATGTGCTTACTTTATTCAATGTCTCTGCAATAAAATGAGTTTGTGATACAAGGCTCATGCCATTAGTACAGAGCAGCGATGTGGTAGGTATGAGAAAAAGAAGTCATAGGGTAAACACTTTCACGTGGCAATGCAGCTGTTCCCTAACTAGGAAAAAAAATGGCAGTGAGGAGTTCTGTAACCTTAAGGCTTTATTCATTCATTCATTTAGGTATACAGTGTGCCTGGAGTCAAGAGAGCATATTGACACTGACTCTGAAATATAATCCTGTTTCCCAATCCTGGTCCTGCCAATAAGGACTTGTGTAATTTGAAAAAGTGGCTTATCACTTACCTCAGAGTATTGTTTTGAGGACTAAATATGGTAACAAACACCGCATGTTCTCACTCATAGGTGGGAACTGAACAGTGAGAACACTTGGACACAGGAAGGGGAACATCACACACCGGGGCCTGTCATGGGGTGGAGGGAGGGGGGAGGGATAGCATTAGGAGATACACCTAACGTAAATGACAAGTTAATGGATGCAGCACACCAACATGGCACATGTATACATGTGTAACAAACCTGCACGTTGTGCACATGTACCCTAGAACTTAAGTATAATAAAAAAATATGGTAAACCAGGAAAAGGGCTTTGCATAGGAACAAACACCCAAGGTTTGGCTATTATTAAAGATTGAAAATTGGCAATGGCAGTTGCTAGGGAGAATAAGTGCTTAGATTTTCTTACTTCATCTCTCTTTTCCCACATTCACACTTTGAGCAACTGCCTATCTCGAAGTCTGTCTGTTCCTAGATGTAGAAAAAGATGGATTTATAAATGGACAAAGGGGTTTATACCTTTAAGCAGACTGCCCAGTTGTATGATTTCATTCAGAATGTCAACAAAAATAAAGATTATTCGTAAGCATGTCCTTTATTGAGTTAGAAATTAATAAAATATACAGAATGTACTACTATGGAGATTATTATGCTAAAGGAAAGTAATATTAACGTTAAAAACTCCTACTTAGTTGAAAAACATAACTTTCTTAATCAGCATCAGCAATATCAATTTTTACCTGAATGTGCATGGGTTGTAAATGCTACTTTTCCAGTTGAGTTCCTTTCTAAAAAAAAGACTTGTTTTCTATGTATGGGTCTTTTGCAGAACAAGACCTGCAGATTGGTATCATACATCCTATATACGTATAACTAATATACAAATTATTCTTTTTCAGCAAATGTGTGTTTTATTTGAATACCATATGGTTTTGTGCAGTGTTTTTCAGTGTTAGCAGTTTGTTTTCAAAAATACAGCCAGATTGATCTTTATAGCGATGTCCTGGAGCTTTTACAGGCACAGAATTGACTTCTGTTTTGCCATTATAAGTAGTAACTTGATAGAACAGAGAAATACTTCTGATTTTTATTTCTTAAGGTAAAACACATAGCTTTAACCCATCACCAGGCAGGAGCCTGCTTGTTGTTTTAGATTGTTGTATTATTTTATGCTTTCAAACAGCATTTCAGAAGCGTAAAAATTAGCTATTTTAACTGGCTAGTGGGCAGGTGAGTGCCTCCTGGTTACTGATTCATAAGCACTCTGCACGCTGAGCTTTGTAAGTCCGGCATTCATGCCGGATTCAGGATATTTGGGTTCTTGTTCACTTTTAAATGAGGAGAATACCAGTGAAACCAACTAGCAAAGCTGGAGAAATTTCAGTTTAAAAGTAAAGAAATAATCACATGTTGGATTTCATTTATTTATTTATTTATTGTTATTAGAAATAATTAATATGTCTCCCAAAAACAACTCCACTTAAAGCTGGAGATGTGTTGTTTTTAGGAGAAGGTGGCCTCTTATAAGTTAAGTACTCCAAAGAGACCTCTAAGAATTTTAAAGTCCTGAGCACGTTGATTCTCTGAGCAGATATTGTATAAGCTGTTTTCAAAGTTGTAAATTTGATGATGTTTTCATCATTCATTTCACCTGTGAGGTTTCAATTGGATTATCTCAGGCATTTACATGAATGGATGAGAGTAAAAACATGGAAAAAAGCTTATACACATAGATAATCAAAACTCATTTCTATTTGTCATTGAAATGTTTTATGAAATTATTTTCCTACATAGAGTCACCTTCCTAATTATGTTCTTCTTAAGCTAATATTAACATGGGTGACATGCCCTGACTTGGCAAGCAATCAGAGGAAATAAATTTTAGATTTTTATAAATCCACCTGAATAATTCACAAATTGAATAATCCATATACAAATAAAACAGAGTTTACTGAAAAATTATTTATATAAAAGGGTACATTTTTGATATGGAAAATATTTATATGAACTACATATATACTTTTTCCCTTGAATTACATGGGAAGTGAACCCTATCTTTAATAAACTCTGAAGTTACAAATCAAATAAATCTACATATGCATTGTTTTTACTAGTGTCCTTTCCCACTAAGCAAGAGCAAATTATCACTATTTTTAAGTAATGCAGATGACCTTTTGACAAGATGACCACAGAAAATGTGACTAAAACGGTCACATTTTAAGTTGTATTCCCTATAACAATAATGTAAAAAATAAAACAACATAGAAAACTCACGTAGAATTAGAATTATCACATTTTTCCAAAGCATAAAATTAAAACTAAAAATGTATAAGGCTGGGGAATAGACACAGACCTAAATAATAACTTTTTCTTATATAAACACATTCACCCTGCATTATACTATATATGGTGATTATTATTTGAACACTAGAATAACAGAAAAGTTTGTGTAGCTAATGTGGCTTGTGGAATTACTGACTACTTTATGTTTTGTTCAAGTAATAGGTAAATTTGACGTAGTTCCAATTAATTATATGGTTGTTTTGCAGTTATCTAAATGCAGCTCAGAAGCTCCTGCAGGCAGTCTGTTTGAAAACCACTATGAAGAGGACTATCTTGTAATTGATGGGATAAAATTAAAAGCTGGAGAATGTATTGAGGATATAACTAATAAATTTAAAGAAATAGATGCTTTGATGTCTGAGTTTTAGAACATTATAAATTTTTCAAGTTAATTATAAAAATATTGGCATCTTTATATTTATCCAGTTAAAACTTTAAAAATGTTTAGTGAAATAGGTATAAATTATACCAAAGTTTATATTTTCAATAACTTTCTACTTCATATTTTGAGAATGGCCATGATTTTTAGAGCCGGTCAAATGGTATTTGAGTTAGTGTTAAAAATTTAGAATTAAAAAACCCTGATATTTGTATTTATATATTTCTTGTTTGCCTTAATTTTTAAATAGTTTGTGAAATTTGCCTAACAAACATATGCTTTACAATGATTGTTTAGGCCCTTTATTCAAAAATGGATAACTTAAAATGGCTGGCCAAGCTATTATAATTCTCAGAGGTAATTCAAATCTAACAAACTTAGAGAATGTATATTTGTAGTGGAATCAAACTATTACAAAATAAAAGGAAATAATTTTTTAAATAATTGTTTAATAGAGTTGAAACTTTTCCTGAAAAACAAAATTTCACTTGCTACTTATACTGGAATCAGTTATTTCAACCATGGTACCCAAAACTGACTGCATAATAGAGTCTCTGGGAGATTTTGGAAAATCAAAATCCTGGACCCTTCCCTCCTAAATCAGTGTCTTTGGAGGTATCATCAGGAAGATGGAAAAATGTAATTTAAAGTGTATAGAGAGAAGTTAAACATATTCATTATAAGAAATCTAACAATATAGAAAGTAAAAACTGCATCATTTTTCAGGGATTCTCATGAACAGTTTTAGTAGATATCCTTCTAGATCTTGCTTTACATACACTGAAATGTGTGGGCATTCACACCTATCTTTAGTTCCTGCTCTATCTCTCTCTGGTGGTACAGGGTGGGGAAAAGGGCATTCCAAGCACATAAAAACCAAAGCTTGAGGAGAGAAGAGTGCATGAGAGCATCACCACAGTGGTGAATTTTATTGTGAGTTGCTTCATATTGCTTTAACGAGGAGGCAGCACATGTATATATATTAAAAACAAATAAGACACCAAACAACCAACATATCACTAAGGACTCATTGAGTGGGTTGCTTCTTTTAAGTATTTTTAGATTCTATGATAATTACGTAGAGTGGAAAGTGGAGATAGACCCATAACAGTGAAATATCTTATTTGTCAAAGTAAAGTGTATATATTTCTGTCCTCCTTGTTTTCCTCATGTATTCCTTAGCATTCTGATATTGTGTCATAGGATGTTGAGTTTTAAAGCCTGTCTGGGTTCATATTTTACATACTAACTTGTCTTAAGTCATATAACCAGTAAATAGAAGGCCTAGAAGTTGAGTACATTTCTGTCAGGTTCCAGATCCCATGCTATTGGTTATCATCTATAATGTCTTGATGAAGCTTTTAACTAGCTGGGTGGTGGAATGATAATCTAGTTTCCTCATATGTAAAATGGGGATGGAACTATGTAAACCAAGCACTGTTGTGAGGAATAAATGAGATATTTTTTATGAAAAGTGGTTTGTAAATCAATTTGATCTTCTGTTTGCTCTTTGCAAAGAGAACCAAGTATGTGTTTAAGTATATTGCAATTAATAATTACTGAGATAAAATGTAACTATACATTTGAAATGATCACTTTTCTTTCTCTTAGATTATTTAATCTACTACTCATCAATATCAGAGTTCTTTCTTTCTCATTTATAAAATTAATCTTTGGAAACCATCACAAGCAACATTATGATCTTCTGTCTATCTTTTAAGGTACAGCTCACTGTTGAGTTTTAGAAATGGCTTTAAATAACTTTGCTTTCTTAATAGACATTCAGTTAAAAAGGGAAAGGTGGGGGAAGTCTTAGTTTTGATGAGTAGTTGCTGGTTTCTGTGTCATTTTGGATGCACTTCAGCAAATGGCCAAATGCCTTTTGCAAGAAAGCCATGCGATTTTTAAGGACGTGTTCCTGCAGCAAGTTGGAATTTGGGCCCAGGCTCAAAATAACTTTTGAAAACCAGGAAGTTCACCAAAATATTTGATCAGCATTAGTCTCCTTCATTGTTGACACTTCCTTATTATGACATGTAATGAATTTCCATAAATCTTAAATTCTATGAAATGAACTTCTTGCAATTTGCAGAGGAAAATAAGGAGAGAAGTGTATGTATTTACTTTTATTTATTATACTTTAAGTTCAGGGATACAGGTGCAGAATGTGCAGGTTTGATACATAGGTATACACGTGCCATGGCGGTTTGCTGCACTCATCAACCCATCATCTACATTAGTTAGGTATTTCTCCTAATGCTATTCTTCCCCTAGCCCCCCACCCCCAACAGGCCCTGGTGTGTGATATTCCCCTCCCTGTGTCCATGTGTTCATTGTTCAGCTCCTATTTATGAATAAGAACATGAGGTGTTTGGTTTTCTGTTCCTGTGTTAGTTTACTGAGAATGATGGTTTCCAGTTTCATCCATGCCCCTGCAAAGGACATGAACTTATCCTGTTTTACGGCTGCATAGTATTCCATGATGTGTATGTGCCACATTTTCTTTATCCAGTCTATCATTGATGGGCATTTGGGTTGGTTCCAAGTCTTTGCTATTGTGAACAGTGCTGCAATGAACATATATGTGCATGTGTCTTTATAGTAGAATGATTTATAATCCTTTGGGTATATACCCAGTAATGGAATTACTGGGTCAAATGTTATTTCTGGTTTTAGATCCTTGAGGAATCACCACACTGTCTTACAGTGTGGAACTTATTTAGTGGTTGAACTAATTTATACTCCCACCAACAGTGTAAAAGTGTTCCTATTTCTCCACATCCTCTCCAGCATCTGTTGTTTCCTGACTTTTTAATGATTGCCATTCTAACTGGTGTGAGATGGTATCTCATTGTGGTTTTGATTTGCATTTCTCTAATGACCAGCGATGATGAGCTTTTTATCATATGTTTGTTGACCACGTAAATGTCTTCTTTTGAGAAGTGTCTGTTCATATCCTTTGCCTACTTTTTGATGTTTTTTTTCTTGTAAATTTGTTTAAGTTCTTTGTAGATTCTAGATATTAGCCCTTTGTCAGATGGATAGATTGCAAAAATTTTCTCCCATTCTGTAGGTTGCTTGTTCACACTGATGATAGTTTCTTTTGCTGTGCAGAATCTCGTTAGTTTAATTAGATCCCATTTGTCAATTTTGGCTTTCATTGCCCTTGCTTTCGGTGTTTTAGTCATGAAGTTTTTGTCCATGCTTATGTCCTGAATGGTATTGCCTAGATTTTCTTCTAGGGTTTTTATGGTTTTAGGTCTTACACTTAAGTCTTTAATCCATGTTGAGTTAATTTTTGTATAAGCTATAAGGAAGGGGTCCAGTTTCAGTTTTCTGCATATGGCTAGCCAGTTTTCCCATCACCATTTATTAAATAGGGAATTCTTTCCCCATTGCTTGTTTTTGTCAGGTTTGTCAAAGATCGGATGGTTGTAGATGTGTGATGTTATTTCTGAGGCCTCTGTTCTGTTCCTTTGGTCTATATATCTGTTTTGGTACCAGTATCATGCTGTTTTGGTTACTGTAGCCTTGTAGTATAGTTTGAAGTCAGGTAATGTGATGCCTCCAGTCCACCTTTGTTCTTTTTGCTTAGGATTGTCTTGACTATACGGGCTCTTTTTTGGTTCCTTATGAAATTTAAAGTAGTTTTTTGTAATTCTGTGAAGAAAGTCAATGGTAGCTTGATGGGGATAGCATTGAGTCTATAAATTACTTGGGCAGTATGGCCATTTTCACAATATTAATTATTCCTATCCATGAACATGGAATGTTTTTTCATTTGTTTGTGCTCTCTCTTATTTTCTTCAGCAGTGGTTTGTAGTTCTCCTTGAAGAGGTCCTTCACATCCCTTGTAAGTTGGATTCCTAGGTATTTTATTCTCTTTGTAGCAACTGTGTATGGGAGTTCACTCATGATTTGGCTCTCTGCTTGTCTATTATTGGTGTATAGGAATGCTTGTGATTTTTGCAGATTGATATTGTAACCTGAGACTTTGCTAAAGTTGCTTATCAGCTTAAGGAGATTTTGAGCTGAGATGATGGGGTTTTCTAAATATACAATCATGTCATCTGCAAAAAAGAGACAATTTGACTTCCTCTCTTCCTATTTGAATACCTTATTTCTTTATGTTGCCTGATTGCCCAGGCCAGAACTTCCAATATTGTGTTGAATAGGAGTGGTGAGAGAGGACATCCTTGTCTTTACTGGTTTTCAAAGGGAATGCTTCCAGCTTTTTCCCATTCAGTATGATATCGGCTGTGGGTTTGTCATTTGTCATAAATAGCTCTTATTATTTTGAGATACATTCCATCAATACCTAGTTTATTGAGAGTTTTTAGCATGAAGGGGTGTTGAATTTTATCTTATGCCTTTTCTTCATCTGTTGAGATAATCATGTAGTTTTTGTCATTGGTTCTGTTTATGTGATGGATTACATTTATTGATTTGTATTTGTTGAACCAGTCTTGCATCTCAAGGATGAAGCCGACTTCATCATGGTTAATAAGCTTTTTGATGTGCTACTGGATTCAGTTTGCCAGTATTTTATTGAGGATTTTTGCATCAATATTCGTCAAGGATATTGGCCTGAAATTTTCTTTTTTTGTTGTGTCTCTGCCAGGTTTTGATATCAGGATGATGATGGCCTCATAAGATGAGTTAGGGAGGAGTCCCTCTTTTTCTTTCATTTTGAATAGTTTCAGAAGGAATGGTATCAGCTCCTGTTTGTACCTCTGGTAGAATTTGGCTGTGAATCTGTCTGGTCCTGGGCTTTTTGTGGTTGGTAGGCTATTAATTACTGCCTCAATTTCAGAACTTGTTATTAGTCTATTCAGGGATTTGACTTCTTTCGGGTTTAGTCTTGGGAGGGTGTAGGTGTCCAGGAATTTATCAATTTCTTCTAGATTTTCTAGTTTATTTGCATAGAGGTGTTTATAGTATTCTTTGATGGTAGTTTGTATATGTGTGGGATCAGTGGTATATACCCAAAGGATTATAAATCATTCTACTATAAAGAAACATGCACATGTATGTTTATTGCAGCACTGTTCACAATAGCAAAGACCTGCAACCAACCCAAATGCTTGTCAATGATAGACTAAAGAAAATGTGGTACATATACACCACAGAATTCTATGCAGCTATAAAAAAGAATGAGTTCATGTCTTCTGCAGGGACATGGATGAAATTGGAAACCATCATTCTCAGCAAACTAATACAGGAACAGAAAACCAAACACCACATGTTCTCATTCATAAGTGGGAGTTGAACAATGAGAAGACATGGACACAGGGAAAGGAACATCACACACTGCAACCTCTTGGTGGGTGGCTGGCTAAGGGAGGGATAGCATTAGGTGAAATACCTAATGTAGATGATGAGGTGATGAGTGCAGCAAACCACCATGGCACGTGTATACCTATGTAACAAACCCACAACTTAAAGTTTAATAAAAAACAAAAACTTTTAGAATTAATAAATGAATTCAGTAAAGTTGCAGGATACAACTTTAGCATACAAAGATGAGTAGTATTTCTGCACACTGATAACAAACTAGATGAAAAAAAAATCAAGAAAGCAATCCTGGCCAGGCGCGGTGGCTCACACCTGTAATCCCAGCACTTTGGGAGGCCGAGGTGGGCGGATCATGAGGTCAGGAGATGGAGACCATCCTGGCTAACATGGTGAAACCCCATCTCTACTAAAAATATGAAAAATTAGCTGGGCGTGGTGGTGGGCGCCTGTAATCCCAGCTACTTGAGAGGCTGAGTCAAGAGAATGGCATGAACCCGGGAGGTGGAGCTTGCAATGAGCTGAGATCGTGCCACTGCACTCCAGCCTGGGTTACAGAGCAAGACTCCATCTCAAAAAAAAAAAGAAAAAAAAAATCAATCCCATTTACAATAGCTACAAAAACTTAATAAAATAAAATACCTAGAAATAAACTTAACCAAGGAGGTGAAAGACCTCCTACAAAACTACAAAACACTGATGAAAGAAATTGAAGAGCCACAAGTAAAAAGACACCCCAAGTTGGTGGATTCAAATAATTAGCATTGTAAAAATGACATTACTACCCAAAGCAATCTACAGAGTCAACGCAATTGCCATCAAAACACCAATAACTTTCTTCACAGAAATAGGAAAAAAATTATAAAATTATAAAATTTACACAGAATGAAGAAAGAACTCAAATAGACAAAGCAATTCTGAGTAAAAAGAACAAAGCTGGAAGCATCATACTACCAGATTTCAAAATATGCTACAAAGCTATAATAACAAAAACCACATTGTACTGGCATAAAAACAGACATAGAGACCAAGTGAAATATAATAGAGAATCCAGAAATTAATCCATGTATTTATGGTAATCTGATTTGTTATAAAAGCACCAAGAACACTCTGTGATGAAAGGACAATCTCTTCAATAAATGGTGCTGGGAAAACTTGACATCCCTATACAGAAAATGAAACTAGACCCCTATCTCTCACCGTATATAAAAATCAAATCAAAATGGATTAAATACTCAAGACTCAAAGCTATAAAACTATTAAGAGCAAGCATAAAGGAAATGATTCAAAATCTTGGCCTAAGCAAAGATTTTAGGACTAAGAATTCAAAAGCACGGACAGCACAAACAAAAATAAATGGGACTATATTAAATTTTAAAACTTTTGCATAGCAAAGGAGACAATTAACTTAATGAAGAGACAAACTGATAACCTGTAGAATGAGAGGAAATATTTGCTTATTTGGCAAGGGACCAATATCCAGAATATATAAGGAACTCAAGTATTCGACAGCAAACAAAACAAAACAATTAAAAAAAAATAAACAATCTGATTAAAAGGTGGGCAAAAGTTCTGAATAGACACTCCTCAATGGAAGACAAAAGGCCATCAAGTATATGAAAAAAAAAGCTCAACATCACTAATTATCAGGAAAAATGCAAATTAAAACCACAATGAGATATCATCTCATCCCAGCTAAAATGGCTATTACAAGCCCCCCCAAAAAAAACAAATGCTGATGAGAATGCAGAGTAAAAGGAACCCTTTAACACTATTGGTGGGAATGTAAATTAATACAGGCATTATGGAAAACAGTATGGAGGTTTCTAAAAAATCTAAAAATATAACTACTACACAATCCAGCAATTTCATTACTGTGTAATTATCCAAAGGCATAAAAATCACTGTATCAAAGGGATACCCATACACCCATGTTTCTTTCAGCACTATTCACAATAACCAAGATAGGGAATCAAACTTGGTGTCCACCAACAAGTGAATGGAGAAAGATAACTGTATATATACAGACTGGAATACTACTGAGCTGTGAAAATAAATGAAGTCCTCTCACTTGCAGCAACATTGGTGGAATAGGAAGCCATTATGCTAAGTGCGATAAGCAAGGCACAGAAAGATAAGTATTTCACACTCTCACTCGTATGTGGGACCTATAAAAATTAATCTTATTGAGGTAGGAAAATGGGATGACAGTTACCAGAGTCTGGGAAAGGTGGGGGAGAGGATGAAGAGTGATTGGTTAATGGGCACAAACATACAATTGGACAGAAGGCAAAAGGTTTAGTGTTTGATAGCACAGTAGGTCGATTATAGTTTAAAAAATTATATATTTCAAAGTAGCTAAAAGATAAGAATTTAAATGTTCCCAACACAAAAATATGATAAATGTTTATGGTGATGGATTCGATCGTTGCACATTGTATGCATATATCAACATCACAAGTACCCCATAAATATGTATAACTATTATGTATAAATAAAATAGACTAATTTAAAAAAGAATAAATCTGGCAGTCAAGGGGGGGAAATTAAATGTTAAAAGAAACAATGCGTCACTTGATTTAAATGCTAAATATCCTTTTTGCCAATCACTGTTGTGATGAATACTAGTGCAGAGTCATTGGGTTAATAAACATTTTGGTGAACTGAGAGAATTTAAAGATCCAGAGAGTTATATTCCAGTTTAGACGGAGTAGGGATTTGGAGGTGCTTTAGAGAATGAAGTCAGTGTTTACAGATTCCTTTTATAAAAGTGGTCATGTAGCTTTCCTTCCTATATCATAGTCATGATCAGTGAATTTTTTGATCTTAAATTACTTAGCTGATAATTTTTAAAATCCACTTTTCTTGGATTAAATTGAAATTTATTGCAATGAGAGCATGAAAACTATTTCATTTTTCATTCACATATTTCAGCACAAATACACACATTTTGTGTGTTTGTAGTCTGTTTGTAATGTCTAGCTTTGGATGATGGTTCTTGCCCCAGCCCTTGCACTAAGTATTTAAATTCATTCAAAACCATATTGCTCATAAATTTTACCTTACACAAAATAGATTATAAATACTTTTAGGTCAGGGTCTGGGACTTATGGATTTTATAATCCTTTGACCTAACACAGCAAGCAAGGGCTTAAGAAATATTTGTTTAATAAATGAATAAATCAAGTTTATGTTATTAAAATGCCTGGAACAAATACCCTTGCCCAAGTGAGGATTAAATTTGCCATCTAACTTAGCCTTTCCAATTATGTAAGTCTAAGTTCTCAAAACTGGATGAACCTTGAATGTTTTCACATTTTAGCACTCACACATGGCCACGTATGCTTTATTACTTATTTCATGTGTGTGTCAGCCAGTATTTAAGATGATTCTCAACTTCTGGTATCCAAACTCATGTAGTCTCTTTTTACGTTGAATAGGGCTGAGCTGTATAACCATTAAGATATTGCAACCATGACAGAATGTAACCTCCAAGTCTCAGTCATAAAAAACAGTGCAGCTTTTACTTTGTTCTCTTTTGGAGAAGTCATCTGGAGGAATCCAGCTGCCACACCATGAGGACACTCTAGCAAACCTAAAAAGAGATCCATGTGGTAAGAAACTGAGGCCTCCGGCCAACAACCAGCACTAACATGACAGCCACGTGGGTGAGCTCTTTTAGAAGTAATCCACCAGCCTCAGTTCAGCCTTCAGATAACCACAACCCAGGCTGACATCTTGACTGCAACTTCATGAAAGACCCTGAGCCAGAACTTCTCAACTAAGGCTTGCCTAGATTCCTGACCCACACTCATGTTTTGGGGTAATTTCCTACACATCAATATATAACTAATGCAATATTTGATGGGCTTGTCTCACCAAATAGATTATAAGCTTCTTAGAGAAAAGAACCATATGTCTCATTTCTCACAGTGCCTGGAGTAGCATTGAGATACTTGTCTCAATAAATGATGTTAATGCTTCACAATTACATTCCTAGTCAAGTCAACAAATATTTATTAATATCTACCAGATACTCTTCTAGGGGCTAAGAAAAGAAGTAAACCTAAAGGGACAATGTAAAGTCTAATGGAGAAGACAGATAATTTAAAAATAGATATGGATCAGGTCAATGAATCAATGAAGATATGAAGCTAAGAAGAAAACCAAAACAAAGATGGGGGATGATACTTTATATATTTTAGACAGGGTGTCAGAAAGGCCTCTCTGGTTAGACATTTGTGCATAGAACTATGCATGTATCTAGGAAAGAGCATCGCAGGCAGAGTGAACCACAAGTTCAAAGGTTATGATACTGCAAAAGCATGGCATATTCAATAAGGCCAATATGGCTAAGGCTGAGTTCGCTATTTGCTTCAGATTTCACTATTTAGTTAATTGAGCTCTCACGAATGCACTTTACATTGGAATCTCTCACAGTGGCTTGGATCCCTCTCTTCCTGAATTTGAACATGGCACCAAATATCGGTCTGCAATAAACAGATCTGTTCATGTAAGTTAGTAATTTTATAAACACATGAATATGGCTAATAAGTCAAAATAAGCTAATATTTGTAATTGGAATGAAGAATCAGAAAATTTACTGATTGCAATCTTCCTGTTATTATTTCTGCTCTTTGAAGCTTTCTGATTTTGTTAAAGCCATTAGTGCCCACCAATAAATTATATAGCCTTTGTAGTAACACAAATATGTTTGAATGTTACTGACATTGCAGGAAAGAATCAGGCTCAATCAGTATATGTTTATGAAGAAATAACTTCTCAAATTGGCAAGTGATTCGCTCTTCCAACAGAAGAACAAATAAAATTCTGTCATTCCATGCTGTGGACTTTACTTCTTTTCCTTCACTTCTGAAACGTGTATCATGTTGAATCAAATGATCACTGAATAATGAATTTGGCCTTCATTACAGTGTGTTAGTTATCATAAATAAATGAAATTATGTGTGCATTTCATGGACATCCAATTTTTTTAATCTTATATTTCACCTTAGATAACCAAGTGAAGTGTATCCTTATTTTAAAAGTAAACACTCCTTTCAGAGGCATAATGCAGAATTTAAACTCACATTTAACATTTTTAATTATATGTAAATAAGAACTCCTACAGGGCGCGGTGGCTCACGCCTGTAATCCCAGCACTTTGGGAGGCCGAGGAGGGCGGATCACGAGGTCAGGAGATCGAGACCATCCTGGCTAACACGGTGAAACCCCATCTCTTCTAAAAATACAAAAAATAAATTAGCCGGGCATGGTGGCGGGCGCCTGTAGTCCCAGCTACTCGGGAGGCTGAGGCAGGAGAATGGCATGAACCCGGGAGGCAGAGCTTGCAGTGAGCCGAGATCCCACCACTGTACTCCAGCCTGGGTGACAGAGCGACACTCCATTCCCCAAAAAACAAAACAAACAAACCAAACTCCTCATTCTTTTACTACGACAGTAGCTGGTGTTCTCTCTTTAAAAGATGAGTGATTTTCTTTCTTGCTTCCTTTTGTAAACATAATCTTGGCAAATTAATGAATTATTTTATTTGTGCTATAATGCTGAAGAGTAAACTTCACAGTGGACACATGAGGGAAGTGGGGAATAGGGAATAATAAGGCAGAACAAGGGAGAATAAAAAAGAGGAAGCCAGAAAGAGAGACATATAGATAGAAAGATACAAAGACAAAAATTCTGTAGCTTGTGTGCATGTGTGTGTATGGGAAGGAGAAGTAGGTGTGCATTTGTGTGTGTGTGCAGGCAAGACAGTGAAGAGGTTAACTACTGACATATAGCCAGAACGGAAAAAGGACCACCATTTAAAGACTAGGATTTGTTGGTGAGAAAGAAGAGTAGTTTGTTATTTTTTAAAAACATAATACTGAAAAAAGTAATTACCATACATGCTTTTCCTTCTTAAATAAAAATGAGGCCATTCAAATTATAAACGGAAAAATATTAAAAATTCCTAAAAATAAGTGCATCTGTTAAGTATTTTATCTGGAAGCATACATTTTTATCAAAGCAAATTAAAAGGTATGAGGACTAGGCATGTGTAGTGTCATTTATAATTGAGCTTTCCCAGCTCTATCAAAATTTCTTTTGATAACCTAATTAGATATAGACAAAGGTATTTTAAAAATCTTTCTATGATTCATATTTACTTAATATGAATTGTTTCACTTTGAGACACTCGGCTCTGATAATAATTTATCAAAAAAATTAACTTTGATAGAATCTAGTAAATGAATTTGTAAAATGTAAACAAATTTCAAACTTTCTTACAACTTATTTTTCATGAGTTATAATGCATACATTTAGCATAAACTTAAGCATATGCTGAAGTCTATTCATCTTAAATTGCGCAATTTTTAACGATATTTAATCTTTAGCTTCAGGACGTTCAAATAATTATTTGGAATTTTCCAAACCCCTAGAATTTGGTTTTCTAAGTAGCAAGAAATTTAAATACTCATTCTCCATAGAAATGATTATCTCTTAATGACAATTTTAAGAGAATTTTGGTATGCTTTTATTGAAGAGAAGAGTTTTTAAGAATCCCACCAATGTTTTAAGTAGAAAAATAAAAAACAACCAAACAAGTAAATTCTCACAAATATTTTCCCTGAAGGACTTCCTTCTTTTAGAAACTATATTTCAAGGGAAGTCTAATCTGTGTGTACTTGATTCATTTATACACCTTCAGAGACATTTCAAATACCAATACTTTTTAAGAGTCTTCTTATAAGCCTTTTCCAAGATATTTTTATTTGGAGTAGAAGTTCATGTTTTGTTGATTTAGTAATGGAGCTTGGGATGAGAGAAAAAAAGTTAGCTCAGAGCCCACAGAGTTCAAGTGACTCCAAACAAGGTCAAAAGCATTCTTCTAGTCTCAAATAAGAGTGTAGTGAAGAATAGAAGTGTTCACTATGTGATAGCATGTTTAAGTCAAAGATTGAAAAAAGAAATAATACATTATCCTGAAACCATTAAATACTTAAGGCCTAAAACAAATTCTATACAAAGTAGAATAAGTTGGAAATTCTTACATTTGCTTGGTTTGTGATTTAATAATTTTTTTTTGCTTTGTAGACAATTTTTTTTTTTTTTTTGGAGATAGATTCTCACTTTGTCACCAAGGCTGGAGTGAAGTAACGCGATATTTGCTCACTGCAATCTCTGCCTCCCAAGTTCAAGTGTTTCTCCTGCCTCAGCCTCCTGAGTATCTGGGATTACAGGTGTGTGTCACCATGTCCAGCTAATTTTTGTATTTTTTGTAGAGATAGTGTTTAACCATGTTGGCCAGGCTGGTCTCAAACTCCTGACCTCAAGTAATCTGCCTGCCTCAGCCTCCCAAAGTGCTGGGATTACAGGCATAAGCCACCCACCTGGCCAAGACAGATATTTTTAAAAACATGTTTTTGTAGTTTTCGTATTTGTATTGCGAATTGTCTTAGTGTTTCCCCCAGAAACAAATATTTGGGGGTAAGTGTTTTATTTGGGAGTTGGTGCTAGACAATACTGGGAGGCGATGTGAAGAAGTGACACAGGGAAGGCGGACACTAAGGGTGTGTTATCAAGCAAATTTCCATCATGGGCAACTAAAGCTCAATGCTGCTGGGGAACTCTGAGAGCCAGTGTGGGACATACACCTCAGAACTGTGCCACCCAGAGTGTGAGGAAGCTAAGCTATTTATATGCCACTTCCCATTGGTCACTGGTTAGAGACTGTTCCTGGAAGGTAATGATTCCCCATGTTTCTGGCCTGCCATATACAGCAGAATGGACTGAGGTGGTCAGAATCAAGGTGATGTGGGATGCCTGGACAACATCTACTACTCTGACATCTGTTCTATTTTATTTCAGAATAATAACCACAGGAGGTTTATGGTGGAGGATCAAGAAAAGCTCTGAGTTAGTGAGGTTGTTAAAGCAATTTTTCAAGCAAAAGAAAATTTGATTGAGGCCAAAGAGAATTTGAGAGCCTTAATTACCCAGATTTTAAAAAACAACACTTCATGTTTACACTTAGTGTTTGACACTTCATTTTCCTTCATATGGATAATAGCTAACATTTATTAAACACTTCTTATATGCCTGACACTGTGCTAAGTGGTTTAGCTTTTAATAAAACATTTAGTCCTCACAACTACCCAATGAGATAGACAATATTGTTATCTTTGTTTCACAGATGAGGAAACTGACACGCAAAAAGATTCTGTAACTTGCCCAAGATCTAGTAGCAGAACAGGAATTATAATTCAGTCTGGTCTCAGAACCATGTGCAAAAGTTCCTAGGTCTAGCAGGAAGTTTTGCACAATCCCAGCTACCAGAGAATAAATCTGGTCA
Organism: Nomascus leucogenys; assembly: GCF_006542625.1. NCBI lineage: Eukaryota > Metazoa > Chordata > Mammalia > Primates > Hylobatidae > Nomascus > Nomascus leucogenys. Next base: position 122,917,540 of record NC_044384.1, on the reverse strand, counting down.
GGCAGAATACTCACACAGAACATCAGGCAAAGCAAATTTATTACTCATAAACAGGCAGCAAGGATAGATAGAAGCCTGGAATCCATGAGGAGCCATTTCTTCAAGATGCAGGAAAGCTGCCCAGAGTGGAGAGAGTCTGGTCTGTGCATGCCCCACTTTGCACTGCAGCTGAGGGACCACTAAAAGCACTTTGCTCTGGGTTTTAAACCCTGGGTGTCACTTGAGTCTCTGAGTGCAAACACTGCAGAACATCCTAATTTAGGAGAAACGAAGGCATGGTCTAAGATATTCTGACACTTCCTTCTTATTTCAGAATGTTGCATTCTCAGTACATTTGGCTTGAGAACTGCAAACAAGGGGGAAAGAGCTGGCTTGGCCAACGCCATCCAGGGATCTGCCCTCCTGCACTGTGGTCTTCAACACTGCATATACTGTTTTGCTAGATAATCTAGCATGTGTGGTACAATGGTTAATTCTGTTTCAAATTGATTGTGCCAGTAGGGTACCCAGACTAAACATGATTTCTGGGTGTGTCTGTGAGGTTGTTTCTGGATTAGCATTTGAATTGGTGGAATTGATAAAGTAGATTGACCTCCTCAATTGACCATCATCCAATCTGTTGAGGGACTGAATAGAACAAAAAGTCAGAGAAAGAAGTAATTCACCCCTTTTTGCTTTCTGCCTGCCTGTCTGAGCTGGGATATCAGTCTTCTGTCCTTGGACTGACCAGCATGGGATTCCCTTGTTCTCAAACCTTTCAACCTGGAGTAGAATTATACCACCAGCTTTCCTGAGTCTCCAGCTTTCCAACAGCAGATTGTGGGACTTCGTATATAAATGAAGGTATTTATTATGAAAAAATGGCTCACACAGTCATGGAGGCTGATATATATATATATATATATATATATATATATATATATATATATATATATATGCTTCTATTTCTCTGGAGAACCCTGACTAATACAGATTTTTGTTTGGGTACCAAAAATGGTTCCAGAGGAACAGAATTTTAAGGATGACTTTTCTAAATTGGTCGAAGTGTTTCTGAAATTGGATCTCTCATCTACTTAGATTTGAAGATTCTAATGACTCTATTTTCAGTAGTAAAGAGAGCACTGATAGTCCATAGTATGTAGTATTTATAGAGATAAACAAAATATCTCCATTTGATACCCTAATCAACCACTTAAAGGAGCAAAGAGCTGGGTGACTGTGTATATTATATGTATAAATATTTTTAGAACTCTAATGAATGTAATGAGGTTGGCTGGTTGTGCATAATGTCCCTGGACAAAGTGTTGAAAGAAAAAGATGAGCTCAGGGATTCTCATTACCAGTGCAAGTGCTGCATACATGACCTGAAAACATCTATGTGTGCCCTGAAGCAGATCCTTATTGCCTGTAGCTTCAGGACTGAGATTGCTGAAAAACTAAATAAAGAATCTTATCCTGTTATTGGTTGAATTACAATGCAAGTTGAACTCCTAGCCTTTTAGCATGTCTGCTGTTAAACGGAGGGCATTGATTGGGAAGGAATGGGATTCTCTATGTTGAAACAGAGATGTGTGTGAAAAGACCCTGAAGAATCTGGGGACCGTGACCCCCTAAATTCTGATTAGTGTTTTTGCCAGTAGAAGTCGCCTCACTAGTTATGGTGGCCTTTCTACCCTCTGTCTGAGGGCATTGACTCTGCATTGCCTGAGGAAACTGTAATGGCCTCTTCTAATGCAGTTGCCATGCAAGACAATGCTGACTCTCCTCAGAACCCACCCCCAGAACCCCTCTTTGCTTCTATAATGATAACTAAACTCAAGCCCTACCAGGACTTTAAAGGTGAGGTACAAAGAATGACCCATGAGGAGTTGCACTACACTACAAAAGAACTATGTGAGTTTTCTAATTTATATAGACAGAAATGGGGGAGCATATGAGGAAATGAGTGTTGAGGGTGTGGAATAATGGTGGAAAAAACATGAAGTTGTATCAGGCTGAATTTGCTGATCTAGGCTTACTAAGCAGAGATTCTGCATTTAATGTTGCAGCTTGGGAGTTAGGAAGAACTGTAACTGTTTGGTTGGTTGGCTAAAACTTGGACTATCGGGGGAACCAGCCCCCAATATTTCAACATAGGTTCTTTCTATTTTCCCTAAGTGTCAGCTGATCTGAGAAATAAAGAGAAAGTACAAAGAGAGAAATTTTACAGCGGGGCCGCAGGGTGTGACATCACGTATCGGTAGGTCCTTGATGCCCACCTGAGCTGCAAAACCAGCAGGTTTTTATTAAGGACTTCAAAAGGGGAGGGAGTGTATGAACAGGGAGTAGGTCACAAAGTTCACATTGTTTAAAGGGCAATAAAGATCACAAGGCAAAGGGCAAAGCAAAGATCACAAGGCAAAGGGCAAAATTAGAATTACTGATGAGGGTCTATGTTCAGCTATCCATGTATTGCCTTGATAAACATCTTAAACAACAGAAAACAGGGTTTGAGAGCAGAGAACCGGTCTGACCTCAAATTCACCAGGGTGGAGTTTCTTCCCCATCCTAATAAGCCTGAGGGTACTGTGGGAGACCAGGATGTATTTCAGTCCTTATCTCAACTGCATAAGACAGACACTCCCAGAGGGGCTGTTTATAGACCTTCCCCCCCAGGAATGCATTCCTTCCCCAGGATTTAATTATTAATATTCCTTGCTGGGAAAAGAATTCAGTGATATCTCTCCTACTTGCACGTCCGTTTATAGGCTCTCTGCAAGAAGAAAAATATGGCTCTATTCTGCCCGACCCCGCAGGCTGTCAGACCTTATGGTTGTCTTCCCTTGTTTCCTAAAATCGCTGTTATTCTGTTCATTTTCAAGGTGCACTGATTTCATAATGTTCAGACACACATGTTTTACAATCAATTTGTGCAATAGTGGTCCTGAGATGACGTACATTCTCAGCTTACAAAGATAACAGGATTAAGAGATTAAAGTAAAGACAGGCATAATAAATTATAAGAGTATTATTTGCAAACTGATAAATGTCCATGAAATCTTCACAATTTATGTTCAGAGATTGCAGTAAAGACAGGTGTAAGAAATTATAAAAGTATTTATTTGTGGCATTGATAAATGTCCATGAAATCTTCACAATTTATGTTCCTCTGCTGTGGCTCCAGCTGGTCCCTCTGTTTGGGGTCCCTGACTCCTGCAACATTGGACCAAAAGGTGACCTATGATGAGGGAATTAGAAAGGCCAGACCTGCCTTGGTTGAATGTTGAGGAAGAGATTCAATGGCTTAGAGAGATTGTAAGTTTAGAGTGGAGTTTTCATTTAAGACCTACTAACCCACTGTGGGAAAGCCCAGAAGATGTACCTTTCATCAATACTTTGAGAGAGAAATTTGTGAAGGGAGTCCCAGCTACCTCTTCAGAACTCCATGATCACTCCATTCGTCACTCTAGGCCAGACCTTACAGTAGGGATTGCAGTGATTGAACTGGGAAATTAAAATGCAATGGGAGTAATTGAAGTAATTGAATCCCTGGGTGGCAAAGGCCAAGTGGCATCACTCAACTGCTAAATGGAAGGAAGACATTGTTACCATAATGGACAGAAGAGTCAAAGCAGCAATTAGAATAGCCTGACTCATAAAGACTTAGGTGTTGGCTAATTGACCATGATATCCCTAGAAGTGAAACAGAAAGAAGCCTACTAAATTCTTATTTGATCTGTATAAGCAGAAATGTTCTAGATCAAGTGAACAAAATTCTAACTTGCATCATAAAAACAGAGTCACAACTCCTCAATCAATTTCCAGACTTGAGCAAGATTACAGACATAGAGTACCATGAATGAAGGGGAGGCTGGATCCTCTTCAGAAGAGACCATGGGACACTGCCAAAAATTTACTGTTAACCTTCCTCGTAGCCCAAAGGAACTTTTGGCCTTTTACTGGGGTAACTGTGCATTGGGTAGAGGAAATAATCAGAACTTTGGGGAATTACTGGATACTGGCTCTGAACTGACATTAATTCCAGGAGACCCAAAATGCCACTGTGGGTCCACTGGTGAAAGTAGGGGCTGATGGAGTTCAAGTAATCAATGAAGTTTTAGCTGAAGACCATTTCACAGTGGGCCTTGTAGGTCCTCAACCCTAGCCTGTAGTTATTTCTCCAGTTCCAAAATGCATAATTGGAATAGTTGTACTTAGCAGCTGGTGAAATCCCCACACTGGTTCCCTAACTTGTGCTGTGAGGGCTATCATTGTGGGAAAGGCCAAGTGGAAACCACTAGAACTGCCTCTACCTAGGAAAATAGTAAGTCAAATGCTGTGTGAAGCTTTTTTTTTAAAAGAAGAACCTTAATCCTATTTATAAGGGAGAAGCCCTCAAGATCTAATCACCTCTTGAAGGTCCCACCTCTTAATACTATCACACTGGCAACACCTGAATTTTGAACGGTATGCATTCAAACCACAGCTTAGCTCCTAAACCAGATGTGGTTTTATTGCTTGATTAAATTAACACATCCCCCAACGTGGTATGAGGTTATTAATCTGGCAAATGCCTTTTCTCCATTTTTGTCAATAACGCCTTCCAAAAGCAGTGTGTTTTCAGCTGGAAAGGCCAGTAATATACCTTCACTGTCCTACCTCAGGGGTGTATTAACCTTCCATCCTTTTTGTCATAATTTAGTTCACAGAGATCTTGATCATCTTTACCTTCCATAAGGTATCACACTAGTTTATTACATTGATGACACTGTGCTTATTGGACCTAGTGAGCACAAAGTAGCCAATATTCTAGAATTATTGGTAAGACATTTGCATGCCAGAGGGTAGGAAATAAACCCATATAAATTCAAGGACTTCTACTTCAGGTAAATGTCTAGGGGACCAGTGGGACATGTCAAGATATCTTTTCCAAGAAGAAGAATAAGTTGTTGTTGCATCTAGCCCCTCTTACAACCAAAAATGAGGTACAATGCTTAGTGGGCCTCCTTAGATTTTTGGAGGCAATATATTCCTCAGTTGGATGTGTTTCTCTAGCCCTTTTACTAAGTGACCTGAAAAGCTTCTCATTTTGTGAGAAGCCCAGAGGAAGAGAAGACTCTGCAACAGGTCCAGGCTCCTGTTTAAGCTGCTTTGCCACATGGGCCATATGATCCAGCAGATTCTATGATGCCTGAAGTGTCAGTGCATATAGAGATGCTGTTTGGAGGCCTTGACAGGTCCTTATGGGTGAATCACAGTATAGACCTTTAGGATTTTGGAGCAAAGTCTTGTCATCATCCACAGAACTATGGTCCTTTTGAGAAATACCTCTTGGCCTGCTACTGAGCCTTAGCAAAGGCTGGGTGCTTAACAATGGGCCACCAAGCTACCATGTGATCTGACATGCTCATACAAACTGGGTTATTCTTTCTCTCAGCCTGCACCTCTGGCTTTTTGGGGAATTCCCTATGGTCAGTTGACAGAGGAAGAGAAGGCTTGGGCTTTGTTAACAGAGAGTTCTGCATTACATGCAGGCACCACCTGAAAATGGACAGCTGCAAACCTATAGCCCCAACCTGGGATGTTTCTGAAGCATAATGGTAAGGAAAAATCCTCCCAGTGAGCATAACTTCAAGAAGTGAATCTGATTGTTCACTTTGCTTGAAAGGAGAAATGACCAGATGTGCCATTAGATACTGATTCATGGGCTAGGCTAGTGGTTTTGCTGGATAATAATGAGAGATTTGGACATGATTGGAAAATTGGGGAATTGGAGGAAGAGGTATATGGATAGATCTCTCTGAATGGACAAAAACCATGATGATATTTGTGTCTCATGTGAATGCTCACCAAAAGGTGGCCTCAGGAGAGGAGGTAAAGTGTGGTAACGAGCCCATGTTTATGGAATTCACTGGTCTTATATTTTCTACCATCTGGAAATGGTATGGCCTTTTGAAGACTCAGTTACAATGGCAGGGATGGGACAAAGTTCTGTAGAAGGCTGTATATGCTCTGAATCAGTGTCTGATATGTGGTGCTATTTCTTCTATACCCAGGATTCACATTTCAGGCATCAAGGAGTAGAAATGAAAATGGCAGTACTTGCCATTACCCCTAGTGACCTACTAGCAAAATTTTTGCTTCTTGTTCCTGTGACCTTATGCTCTGCTGGCCTAGAGGTCTTAGTTCCAAAGGGAGAAATGCTTCTACTAGAAGACATAACAGTGATTCCATTGAAATAGAAGTTAAGACCGCCCCCAGCCATGCTGGACTTCTCATGTTTTTGAATCAACAAATAAATAAGAGAGTTACTGTGCTGGCTGGAGTGATTGACCCTGACTACCAAGGGGAAATTGTACGACTACTCTAAAATGGAAGTAAGGAGGAGTATGTAAGGAGTCTCTTAGTATTACCATGGTGTATGATTAATGTCAGTGAAAAACTACAACAGTCCCATCCAGGCAAGGCTACTAATGGCCCAAGACCCTTTAAGAATCAAGGTTTGGGTCACTCCAACAGGTAAAGAATCATGACCAACTGAGATGCCTTTTTCTACTCATTTTTTTTTGCACAGGACTGATAGGAGAAAGTCATTTTTTTTTTTGAGATGGGGTCTCGCTCTCTCACCCAGCCTGGAGTGCAGTGGCAGGATCTCGGCTCACTGCAATCTCTGCCTCCCAGGTTCACTCCATTCTCCTACCTCAGCCTCCCAAGTAGCTGGGACCACAGGCACCCGCCACCATGCCTAGCTAATTTTTGTGTATTTTTAGTAGAGATGAGGTTTTACTGTGTTAGCAAGGATGGTCTCAATCTCCTAACCTCGTGACCCACCTGCCTTGGCCTCCCAAAGTGCTGAGATTACAGGTGTGAGCCACTGTGCCCTGCCCAGGAGGAAGTCATTTTTTGAAACATGCATTCTTCTTTCTGTACTTATACTTTCACCTAGTTTTCAACCCTGTGGGAATTTGTGGTTATCTTGAAGTCAAAATAAACTTAAAAATAAAATTACAGAACAGAAAAGCACTTTTGGGTCCAAATAAACCCTCTATGTGTGATAATTCTGAAACATGCAGAAATTGCATACATTCAGTACAACAGACCGAAAAGTTGTAGATGAGGCCACCTCTTTCTTGTTCCTTAGCATGTAAATGACAGCAGAAACACTTTGGGTTATTTTATACATAGTGCATAAGTTAAATTTATATTATATGCTATTTTATGACCTGAAACTGTTTAGTAAATTGGCTAGCATGTCTCTGACTAATAGGGTAATGTCAAAACATCATTCCTTGCAGCATATTCGTTTATGTATTTTTAGATGAAAAGTTGTTTATATGCCCCCCAAATGGGGTGGTGGGTTGAGGAGGAGCTGTTGTAGGAAAAGCAGTATAGCTTCTCAAGAGCTATTAAGTCAACAGCTTAAGTGAGGTAAGACTATGTACTGGCTTTTTAAAAATTTAAGATAAATAAAAACCTGGCATGAGGGGACTTTCATTTATAATTTTGTATACTTTTCTGAGTTATAAAAATGTTATCTTTAAATGTTAAATTTTTATAAAAAAGGTGGAGGGAACCAGCTTAGGCTCTATTTTGCCCTTCCATCTTTTCTGCCATGTGACAAGATTCATCCCCTCCAGAGAGCACAGAAACCAAGCACCATCTCAGACAGAGTGATCATTCCCGTCACCAGAGACTGAACTAGACAGAAACTTGATCTTGGACTTCCCAGCCTCCAGAACTGTGAGAAATACATTCTGTTTATAAATTACTCACCTTGTGGTATTTTGTTTTAGGGATACAAACAATCTAAGACAGTAGGGAGACAGACTCTGCCTCTTAGAGAGAGGAATGACAAATTCATATGACATGGGGAGGTGAAGAATGAGGGTCCTTTATGCAATTTATTATGGTGCTATGGCAGAATATTGGTTGTGTGGATTGCTGATTGTTGTTTGCCCCATGTCCATTCAATACATTAGTTTCTTTTAGCCACCTCAGAAATAAAAAGCAGGAACCACCTTGGACATTGCTGCATGCCAAGTCCAGCTCATAAGTATTGCCAAAGGAATGAGCTCAACAGTGTCCTGGTTTAAGATCCAGTTCTCATGACCATGGCACTAGGTAGGGAAGGCAAAAGAAAATGAACTTATGTCTGATTTCTTTACACTGGCAGTTCACTGGGACAATGGGGGGAAAACAGGTCTCTTGTAATCCAGGGCATCTCAAACCATATGCTTGAGGTTTAGTTTTTATTCAAATCCCCAAACTTCTCTTTTAACTCCACCTATGTTTCTACCTGACATCTTCCTTGAGGAAGTCCATACCCCTGGACATTCTGGAAATGCTACCTAGTTCCATTCTCAAATTAGGATTTTTATGTTCACCTCCTTGTATCACCATGTTATTAAAATGTAGGAGGGGGAATTGCTGTCCTGGGACATTTTATTTGGTGGTGGCTTCTTCAGAGCTGAAGATTACAATGGAATATGCTTGCTTACGGCAGGCTTTACCTGTCTAGAGAAATGCACATCTTTTTCTAATTTGCACACAGATGTTATATAGGCCAACAATAGCCCAGACTTTCCTGGTTTTCCCTTGGTGACAACTCTAATGCTGGTGATTTTCTTCCAAGTTAGTATAAACCATAGATGCCTTTGTGGTTCAAATTATTCAAAGAGCAACTTTTACCTTCTAGTATGTAGTCACCAGTTGCTCTTAAATTAACCGATATTTTTCCTTGTATTATTGTGCAAACCTATTTTCCTTCAGAATGTTAACTCTACTCATTTCCCAAGTACTACCTGAACTTGAGCATGCTAATATATTTTATTCTCAATTTTACTGCCCATCTCTAGCTGAAACTGATGCCCATTGCTTGTATGAGAAAGAACCTTAACTAATACATTAGCTAAAGAAATACCACAAAGAAACAACAGGATTGCTTAATCAACGTGGCAGCTTGATCTGCAAAAGTTAAAAAATAAAGAAAAAGAAAAAGTCAAAGTAGTCTTGGCTGTATTAGCAGCATCAGGCAATTACAGAATCTGCTGCAATAAATGGCCAAGGTTATGGCACCCATAAAGTTTAATTTGCATTCTGAATATTACCATGTGTTCATGGAGAATGCAAAGCAGGCTCTGCAGGTTGTGAGCAGCTGAATTACAGTGCATTTCAGGATTTCTTTGGTCCATGCACGGGCAGGAGGAGAATGGCTTGCTGGTGTGTGGTCAGCCTCAACCTTTGCCTCCTTCAGCAGGACATATGGAACATTAAAGCAGATGGCCCTTCTGGGCTACCCTTGGAGGACATAGAATCACCAGATGGTCTGATGTAAATTGTCACTGGGCACACTGCAGCCAATCGGATTATCTGGGTCAATTTGGGGATTAATGTAGATGGTCAGAAGATTGATTAGGTTGTCATGATTGGAACCTGCTGGTATGGGAATGAAAATGATTTAGCCAATTGTGCCAAATGTGTGTTATTCCAAGTTGCCCAGTGAGAAAGGGAGCTGGCACTGTGCAGAGACACTGAAATTGGATGAGAACCTCATTGCTAGAGAACATACAGAAATTATATTTCCAGATAAATGAAATATATAGGAATCACACTACTACAGGAAGAAAGGGTTCTAAGCCCAGAACATTTTCTCACAGCTTCCTCACACTTATCAATCTTGCATGCGTCCATGGCAAGGGAGAAGGTCAGGGCTCTGATTCGTTCTGATAAACTTCTCTGCTAGGCTGTATGGATCTCCTGCTCATCTTTCCATTCCTGGGCACCTTCCATAGGTCAGCGTTTCCCATAAACCCATGTGGAAGCACTCTGTTACCAATTGCCCAGGTTGTATAACTAGGATTGCCCAGGTTGTATAATTAGGATTGTCCTTCCAGGATGTCTGTGTGCTCCACTCCTAACTGCTCTATCACAGCCATGAGCAGAACAGGCATCAGAATTAGAAAATCAAAGGGAATTCCTTTTTAGTGAAACAATGCATAATTTTTGGATATGAGGAGAGAGTGAGAGAGGAAGGGTGAGAGTGAGAGAATGGCCAAAAGTGTTTCACTATTCTTTATTCCTTAAAAAATTGCAGCGCCAAGCCACATTCAAACATAACCCCACTAGAAGGTGAATCTTCAGTTGTCAGATTCTCCAGCACCTCAAGACTGGCTGAGTTCCCTCAGTCTTGTAGGTGTTCTTTGGCTAGAGAGGGGAGGAGAGAGGGGCAGAAGGTAGGGGTTCTCCTTACCTGAGGTTGAGCCCCTTCAACACCAAGGCTGACCATTCTAGAGGGGGAGCTGTCCTGGCCCATTTTGTTGCAATGCTGAGGGCAGGAACTGGGGACCAACTGTGACATCTAAAACAGCTTTCACCTCATTTGAGATGCTGATGAACAAGGATTTAAAATATTCACCTCATTTCTTTAATAAGTGAGTTAACATCATTTTTGAAAAACAAGGTTTGTTTTTAGGAAAGAATTTTAGTTGTAGATCTGTTCTGTAATAAAGCAGAGTATATATATACATCAAGAAAAAATTTTAAAAAGCCTACATAAATGAATGATGCACACTAAACAATTTAAAATTATTCCTATATAAATCACTCAGAGAAAAATATAGGAATAAAATAAAAATCTTCATAACTTCCCAGTTGGGTTTTAGTATATTTCCTTCTAGTCATTTCTCTATGTGTATGAGAAAACCTTTTTAAAAATTGGGTCATTGGTGTATATACACACACCACACATACATACTTTTCCAATCAATCTGTATTAGTTTACTATGGCTGCCATAACAAAATATCACAGACTTGGTGGCATAAAGAACAGGAATTTGTTTCTCATGCTTCTGAAGGCTGGAAGTCTGAGGTCAAGGTGATTGCAGGTTTGTTTTCTCCTGAGGCCCCTTTCCTTGGCTTGCTGATGGCAGTCTTCTCTCAGTGTCCTCATGGGACCTTTTCTCTGTGCACCCCTGGTGCTCTTCCTCTTCTTATAGGGACACCAGTGGTATTGGATTATGGCTTTATTGAACCTAATTACCTCTTTAAAGACCCTACCTCCAAATACAGTCACTTTGCGAATTAGGGTTTCACCATATGAATTTTGAGGGGACACAATTCAGTTCATAATACTATTTAACATTATAATCTTTCCTCTACATCATTAAGGTCTTGAAAATTTTTCAATGGCTATACTATAACTTACACAATCTTTTCCTATTATTTTAGTTGTTTATAATAATCAAAGGGTTATTTTACTTATAAGTAATGTTGCAGGAACATCTTCTTGCATAAATGTTAAGTGTGAATATTTGCCTTTCAAGTAAATTTTAAGCTGCTGGGTAAAAGGCATCAGGGAGAGAGCTGTGGTGCGGGACAGACCCAGGGGTACCTACGGGTAGATTGTCTTAGTTTTCTCCATTTCACATCCCATTCTTGGACTACAAGCCATTGACCAGCACAGGCCCCAGGCCCACCAGCAGATACTTACCCCCTAATTGTGATCCCATCCCAGTGACAGGAGGTGCTTGCCAGCTCCCACTTGTCCATCTGCGGTACGGTCCCTGTTACTGACTTTCCTCTGATCCTCTACTTCCCCTTCTCTGGAACTTCACTCCTCTAGCTCTTCTCATAATTATGCAAGGTCTCCTTACTTTGGCACACTCCTTACTCCATAATAGTAAGAAGAGCTTCCTATATGCAGAAGAGCTTACTATATGGTAGGGTGCAGAACCACCTTAATAGGTAGGGTGGTTCTCCATTCCTAGTTGAACCCTAACTGATACAGGCAATTTGTCTCTCTGTACTTCACTATCCTCATATGTAAATTGAGGCTAATATATGGGGAGGCATTTAGATGTTCTAAGGTAAACTTAGAACAGTGCATGGCATATAAAAAAGACTCAATGAATTCAGTCTGTTATCTTCATTATTGTTATCACCTTATACCCAGGTACCTTCTTTAGATTTGTAATTTAGTCCAAGTATGGCTCTTAGCTTCTTTCTTGATTCCAATAAAAATTGGCTTGCAGAAACATTTGCAAAGCATAGTTAATTTTACTGGTCAGGCGTAGGAAGATATGAAAGGAATTTTACATCATGGTATTACAAGGAAATCCAGGTTGGAAAGCTAACTTTCTTATTCTTAAATTTTCTTCTGCTGCATGCCCCTGGGCATTCCCACTGGTACTTTACCCAAACAACCCAAAACACCTACCTCATGCCTCTCTGCAGATGTTCCCTCCTTATCTGCTTTCCTCATCTCCTCAAGTCTTTTTTCTCCCCATCCTTCCCAAGAGCAAACCCTACTTTCTCTTGATTTGTCCTCTCAAGCAGCTTGGCAGTGGTTTTATTACTTAAATTATTTCAGTGGTCCTTAACCAGGGGCAATTTTAGTACCAATGGGGTATTTTGCAATGTCTAGAGACACTTTGGTTGTCACAACTGGGAGTGATATTGGCATCTAATCAGTATAGGCCAGGGATGCTGAAAACATCCTACAACAAAGAATTATCTAGTCCAAAATATCAATAGTGCTGAGATTCAGAGACCCTGAACTAGTGCCTCTAGTAACACTCAGAGCCTTAGTGTTACCCCAATTAGCTTACCAAGACAGTTTTCCAAGAAAAGACAGCTCTCTTTCCTATACAAATTTTGGCCCTAGCTATTACGAAAATACATTTCCGCCCGGGTGCGGTGGCTCACGCTTGTAATCCCAGCACTTTGGGAGGCTGAGGCGGGTGGATCACAAGGTCAGGAGTTCGAGACCAGCCTGTCCAACATGGTGAAACTCCGTCTCCACTAAAAATACAAAAAAAAAGTAGCTGGATATGGTGGTGCACAACTGTAATCCCAGCTACTCAGGAGGCTGAGGCAGGAGAATCGCTTAAACCTGGGAGGCAGGGGCTGCAGCAAGCTGAGCTTGCAAAACTGCACTCCAGCCTGGGCGACAGAGCGAGACTCCATCTCAAAAAAAAAAAAGAAAAGAAAAGAAAAAAAATACATTTCTATCTCTGCACAAAGAGAAGTTGTAGCTTTTCCTGCACTATTATGCAAAACATGCTTCCCTTGTACAGCTCTAGGATTAACTTCTAGATCTGTGCTGTCCAATATAACAGCCACTGGATACATATGGTTATTATATTACCAAAAGTTAACATTAAAAATTCAGTTCCTCAGTCATACTAGTCACATTTCAAAGTGGCTACCAAATGGGATAGTGCAGATATAGAACATTTTCATCACCCCAGAAAGTTCTACTGGACTGCATGATTGTAGAGCTTCTTACATTGCCCCAGACCTTCCACATCATTCTTCTTTTAAGTTTAACTTTTAAGTTCAGGTGTACACGTGCAGTTTTATTACATAAGTAACAAACATAAGTGGCTTGTTGTACAGATTATTTTGTCACCCAGGTATTAGGCCTAGTACCCATTAGTTATTGTTCCTACCTTCTCCCTCCTCCCATCCTCCATCGTTTGATAGATCTCAGTGTGTGTTGTTTCGCCATGTGTCCATGTATTCTCATCATTAATCTTGCACTTATAAATGAGAACATGCAGTATTTGGTTTTCTGTTCTTGCATTAGTTTCCTAAGGATAATGGCCTCCAGCTCCATCCATGTTCCTTCAAAGGGCACGATCTCATTCTTTTTTCTAGCTGCATAGTATTCCATGGTATAAACATACCACATTTTCTTTATCCAGTCTACCATTGATGGGCATTTAGGTTGACTCTGTGTCTTTGCTACTGTGAATAGAGTTGCAGTGAACATACATGTGCAAGTGTCTTTATAATAGAATGACTTCCAGTCCTTTCAGTATGTACACAGTAATGAGATTGTTGGGTCACATGGTATTTCTATTTTTAGGTCTTTGAGGAATCACCACAGTGTCTTCCATCATGGTTGAACTAATTTACACTCCTCCCAACAGTGTATAAGTGTTCGTTTTTCTCTGCAATCTCGACAGCATCTATTATTTTTTGACTTTTTATTAATAGCCATTCTGACTGGTGTGAGATGGTATCTCATTGTGGTTTTGGTTTTTCATTTCTCTAACGATCAGTGAAGCTGAGTTTTTTTCATATGCTTGCTGGCCGCGTGTATGTCTTCTTCTGAAAAGTGTCTGTTCATGTCCTTTGCCCACTTTCTAATGGAGTTGGTTTTTTTGCTTGTTAATTTGTTTAAATTCCTTATAGATTCTGGATATTAGACCTTCATCAGATTCATAGTTTGCAAAAATTTTCTCCCATTCTGTGAGCTGTCTGCTCACTCTGTTGATAGTTTCCTTTGCTGTGCAGAAGCTCTTTAGTTTGTTTAGATATCATTTGTCAATTTTGCTTGTGTTGCAATAGCTTTTGGTGTCTTTGTCACGAAATCTTTGCCTGTTCCTTTGTCCAGAATGGTATTGCCTATGTTGTCTTCCAGGATTTTTATAGTTGTGGGTTTTACATTTAAATCTTTTTAATCCATCTTTTTTTTGGATTAAAACAACACAGATTTATTTATCACTCACACTTCATGTCTAAAGCATGTCACTTGAGGGATGCTATATTATCATTGTCACTCAGGGACACAGGCTGACAGAGAGTTGGCCATGTGACTGACATCACCATCTCAACATTCTAACAGAGGAGAATGCAAGGGGAATCACATACGAGCTTTGAAGTGCTTCCATCCAGGAGAGACACCTGTCACTTCCACTCTTATTTAACAGGCCAAAGGAAGTCACACAGCCTTGCCTAACTCCATGGGGTTAAAGAAGCATAATCTTCTCTTGTGTTGGGAGAAGAGGAGAACCAGAACTACTAGTAAACACTGCTAACCTGTGCTTCATCATCCATAATCTACCTCCCTAACTCCTTTATCCCGTTCTTCCCTCTCTGATCTTCTATCTGAACTCCATTGCATGACCCGTTGCCATTCTAATGTTATCCCCTTCCATCCCTTTCTTTGTTTTGTTTTGTTTTGTCTTTGTTTTTTGATAGTGAGCTCTTTTTTTCTGGAATAAGATTTTGGGGAACAGGTGGTGTTCGGTTACATGAATAAGTTCCGTAGTGGTGATTTCTGAGATTTTGTTACACCCATCACTCAAGCAGTGTACACTGTACCAAATGTGTAGTCTTTTATCCCTCACCCCACTCCCACTCTTTCCCCCAAGTCCCCAAAGTCTATTGTATCATTCTTATGCCTTTATGTCCTCATAGCTTAGTTCCCACTTATGAGTGAGAACATACAATATTTGGTTTTCCATCCCTGAGTTAGAATAATGGTCTCCAATTCCATCCAGTTTGCTGCAAATGTCATTATTTCATTTCTTTTTATAGCTGAGTAGTTTTTTGTATATGGTGTAAGAAAGGGGTTCAGTTTCAGTCTTCTGCATATGGGTAGCCAGTTCTCCCAGCACCATTTATTGAACAGAGGATCTTTTTGCCATTGCATGTTTTTGTCAATTTTGTCAGAGATCAAATAGTTGTATGTGTGTGGCCTTATTTCTGGGTTCTCTATTCCCTTCCCTTGGTCTATGCTTTTGTACCAGTACCATGCTGTTTTGGTTACTGTAGCCCTGGATGACAGTTCGAAGTTGGATGGCATGGCCTCCAGCTTCGTTCTTTTTGTTTAGGATTGTCTTGGCTATTCAGGTTCTTTTTTGGTTTCACATGAATTTTAAAACAGTTTTTTTCTAGTTCTGTGAAGAATGTCAATGGTAGTTTAATAGGAAACTATAAATTGAATCTATAAATTGCTTTTGGCAGTATTGCCATTTTTACACTATCGATTCTTCCTATCCATGATCATGGATTGTTTTTCCACTTGTTTGCATCATTTCTGATTTCTTTGAGCAGTGCTTTGTAGTTCGCCTAGCAGAGATCTTTCACCTCCCGGGTTAGCTGTATTCCTAGGTATTGTGTGTGTGTATGTGTGTGTATGTGTGTGTGTGGCAATTGTGCATGGGATTGTGTTCCTGATTTGGCTCTTGCCTTGACTGTTATTGGTGTATAGGAATGTTAGTGATTTTTGCACATTGATTTTGTATCCTGAGATTTTGCTAAAGTTGTTAATCAGCTTAAGAAGCTTTTGGACTGAGACTATAGGTTTTTCTAGATATAAGATAATGTCATCTGCAAAGAGAGATAATTTGACTTCCTCTCTTCCTATCTGAATGCTCTTTATTTCTTTGTCTTGCCTGATTGCCCTGACCAGAAGTTCCAATACTATGTTGAATAGGAGTGGTGAGAGAGGGCATCCTTGTCTTGTGCCGGTTTTCAAGGGGAATGCTTCCAGCGTTTGCCCATTCACTATGATGTTGGCCATAGATTTGTCATAGGTGGATCTTATTATTTTGAGGTATGTTCCTTCAATACTTAGTTTATTGAGAGTTTTTAACATGAACGGATGTTGAATTTTATTGAGGGATTTTTCTGTATCTATTGAGATAATTATGTGTTTTTTTTTTTGTCTTTAGTTCTGTTTATGTGATGAATCACTTTTCTTGATTTGCATATGTTGAACCAATCTTACATCCCAGGGATACTTGATCATGGTGGATAAGCTTTCTAATGGCTGCTGGATTCGGTTTGCCAGTATTTTGTTGAGGAGTTTTGCACTGATGTTCATCAAGGATATTGGCCTGTAGTTTTCTTCTTTTTGTTGTGTCTCTGCCAGGTTTTGGTATCAGGATGATGCTGGCCTCATAGAATGAATTAGGGAGGAGTCTCTCCTACTCAAGTTTTTGGAATAGTTTCAGAATAAATAGTACCAGATACCCTTTGTAAATCTGGTAGAATTCAGCTGTGAATCTGAATCTGGGCTTTTTTTGGTTGGTAGGCTAGTGACTACTGACTCAATTTCCGTGCTCATTATTGATCTGTTCAGGGATTCAGTTTCTTCCTGGTTCAGTCTTAGGAGGGTGTATGTGTTCAGGAATTTGACCATTTCTTCTAGATTTTCTAGTTTATGTGCATAGAGATGTTCATAATATTCTCTGATGGTCATCTGTATTTCTGTGGGATCAGTGGTAATATTCCCCTTGTCGTTTCTAATTGTGCTTATTTGAATCTTCTCTCCTTTCTTCTTTATTAGTCTAGGTAGCAGCCTATCCATTTTATTAATTTTCTCAAAAAACTACCTCCTGGATTCATTGATCTTTTGAATGTTTTGTGTGTGTGTGTGTGTGTCTGTGTCTCAATCTCCTTCATTTCAGCTCTGATTTTGGTTATTTCTTGTATTCTCCTAGCTTTGGGCTTGGTTTGCTCTTGGTTCTCTAGTTCTTTTAATCGTGATGTTAGGTTGTTAAACTGAGATCTTTCTAACTTTTTGATGTGAGCATTTAGTGCTATAAATTTCCCTCTTAACACTGTGTTAGCTATGTTCCAGAGATTCTAATATGTTTTGTCTTTATTCTCTTTAGTTTCAAAGAACTTCTTGATTTCTGCCTTAATTTCATTATTTACCCAAAAGTCATTCAGGAGTAGGTTATTTAATTTCCACGTAATTTTATGGTTTTGAGTGAATTTCTTAGTGTCCCTCACCATTCTTTTTTATTCACTTTTATAATTCTCCATGTCTTTTGTGATCCAGTCAGCAAATCATAGCAGGTGTCACTCCAGCACCAGAGTGAACTGAAAGTGCCTCTCCTGGGAAGGGATTCTGCCTCAGATATGAGGAGAGTAACTCAAAGACACTTGGGTCCTTTGAAGGGAACTGTAAACTCCTCAAGGCCAGGAGTTTACAATTTCTTTCCCTAAGGACCCAGGGCACATAGCATGGTGTCTGACACATGGTCAGCATTTAATAAATAATTAATTCAGTGAGTTGAGTGAATTACATAATTACTAACAAGTTACATATCTGTGTGTTGGCCTGTATCTTGGCACTCCAGGATTAACCAGACTTGGCCATCAGGTTGGTTTGTTGTAGCCAAAACCTACATGATAGGGAGGGGTAATAAACAGATAATGGGAGTTTGCATGGGATTCTGTTTCCTTGCCAGCTAGGTGGTCTTCGTTGGTTAATTTGGCTGATTGCTTAACCTCTATGGGCCTCAGTTTTCCCCTTTGTAAAATGAGGATCTAATTTTTGACTTTCCTACCTTCTGTTGTGTGTGTGTGTGTGTGTGTGTGTGTGTGTGTGTGTGTGTGGTTTGAATGAGGTAATTTAGTTAATAGCACTTTGTAAAACATAGATACCAGTAGCTTTTATTATTATTGCAATTACACAGGCAATGGTCCTGGTTAAAATTAGCAGGGGCCATATATTTCTTCCCCTTGTAGAATTCTAGCTTTCAGACTCATGGTAACATTTGTTTATCTTACTACTGAAAAGATTTTTTTGGTTGCTTTGAGCTCATTCCTGGATCTTCTTTCTGTTTCCTCATTAAAAAAGAAATGAATCTACTTCACAGGGTTTTGCTAAAGAATAGCTAATGAATTACAGATGCTGTAAATGCCAAGCAATGACAACAGGCTGCTCTCAGGGGTCCAGTATCCTTGCATTCCGCTGTATCAGTCTCTTCCACTTTCTCTTCAGTCTGGCATTTAACACCACCCCTGATGACATTATGGTTTCATCTTTAGAGAATGGTGTCACAGAAGTTAACACTTTTGTCATTATCCATTGAGCTGATTTTGAATTCCTAAAAGGGTTTAAAAGCAAGATCAGCTGACTTCAGTTATAGCAGATATTACAGGTGAAACATGCTCTTTTGAAATGGCTGTTATGTCTACATCTACATCCACACTGAAATTCATCATCTCCAGCTGCATTCTGTCTTCATTTTGGTGGGGAGAGGGGGACCCAAGTTTGGTGCTTTCAGCTATGGGACTTCCATGTTTTAGGCAGTATTTCTGCAGCATACATTTCCAACACCTTGCTCTAATTGCAATGCTCTTTGTTTCATTTTACTCATATCCTATCTATCTTCCAAGGCCCATGTCTTTCTTTCTTCTCTCTTACTGCTGGGACTACTCCTCCAATTATTTCCTTCCCTGTAGTGAGAGAATGATAGAAACTTAAGGCTGGAAGGGACTTAAAATATCCTCTAGTCTTAAACATCCTATAACCCTTTAATCTGTCCCGATTAGTTGTTCAACCTGTGCTTGAACAAACTATTACATCACACCCATTATCTTAGAGTTAATAAAAATGGTCTAATTGTTTTATAACTTAGTTTTCACTCCCCAGTGAAACAGTCATGAGTTGTTCCTTTATTATCTCTTTCAACCCTTAACATATTTGTATTGGTTGGGATTGCTTTTGACTGTATGTAGCAGAAATCTGAATAAATTTGACAAACAAATAAAGCTTTATCTTCTCTCATAACAAGAAGTCTTGGAGATGGGCCATTGTTGTTGTTGGCTCAGTAGGTCAATGATGTTGCAGCCAGCAAAATTTTTGCTATGATCTCTTTGCTGTAGCTCTTTCCAGGTACCATGATTACATTTAAGGCAGAAAGAAGTCAGTCACATCTATAACTTTTTGTTATGATAGCAATAGCTTCTTCAGAAAATTTTCATTAGTTTTATGCTTACGTCTCATTGACTAGGGTGATCATATCTGCAAGACTGGGCTGTAGAAACTGAAATGAGATTGTCATGTTTGGTGTATCCCAATAATAATTCATATCCTGGGGATAGGCTTATTGCCTCTCTCCAAAATATTTGGGATCTGTTAGACAGAAAGAAAGGGAGAATGCTATTAGGAGAGCCACTGTCATAAGCTGTGTTCCTCTAGAAGCTAGTCATGAGACAACTTTGCAAGCAAAAAGAGCTGATTTAGGAGATGATCCCAAGAAGCACTGGCAGGAGAGTGGAAAAATGAAAAATGGATGGGTAGAAAGATGTATTGATGAGCAGGTTAGTGCTGTGGGCAACTGCAGCTCAGTCCTACTCAGGACCTCTGGGAGACAATGTAGAGCTTTCCTACCTAAGGGGCAAAGAAGCTAGAATATTTAACTAGTCATTTCCATCCATCATTGGTAGAAAGTTGCTCCCAGCAATGCTAACTTCCAAGCACCTCCAGCCTACCACTTGTATGGACTAAGCATCTCCCTCAAGCAGAGGGTTTTAGATGCTTTTAACAAGAGCAATCCATGTACTCAGACATGGTGAGTGCCAAGGGACATGCAGTGTCTGCTAAGCTACCATCAATGCCTGTCACAGTACTTACAAGGTACTCAATAAATACTTTAATTCGATGAACACTTATTGAGTACCTACTACTTGCTAAGCACTGTGAAAGATATTTACTAATTGATTTATTCTCCGAGGGACCTTCTTAATATAAACAAAAACAAAACACACGGTCTTTGTACTCAGATCTTGATAAATTATAAAATGCACTTTCCCTATGTCTATGACCCTTCTCCCTTCCCTATTCAATATTGGTGTATAAACTTTTTGTTCCTATTGAAGGAATCAGTCAGTACTAGAACAGCCTGTCACTGCACATAGTGTAATTCTTAGGAAACAAGCTGTTTTATTTCATAAAATGTTCAATGTTTCTGAGTTCGACTTTGTCCTTAAGAGCAGATATTTACTAACTAGCACATTAGTTGCTTGAAAAAAAAATGAATGTCTCTTTTTCTTATTCTAGCATGGAGATTTACTGCCATGAAAGAAACACCATTGTTCTTTTCTTAATAACTTAAATGAGGACATGGTTGTCACGAATGTAGGTGTTGGCTTCAAACCTCCCTCAAAAGTTATTCTTAGGAACAACAGGAAAAATGCAATCATCCTGTCATCCTAGGCTAGCTTTGCTCCAGTGTGAGATTCTCTTGTGCTGGGTGGATTGAGTCTGATGATGGTGCTATGACTATTTTGCTTTCAATTTATTTTGTCTCCCTTCTTTTCTGGCTCTGCCCTCCCGCACTCATTGACTACGAATTTATTGGGTATTGTTGTGGGATTGATGCCTCTCTAGCATCTATTCCACTCCTTTTCTATTGTGGTAGGCATATGGTTTGGTAGGACTGACCACCATACTCATACCCAAGGGCAAGACATGATTGGCTTGTGTCAACGAGATGATATTTTCCTGGTCATGGTGATTAGTTCATGGGGGGTTACGTACAATGAGTACGGAGCCAACCTGAGAACAAAGATGGCACAATATAGAAAGATAGATCCAAGAGAATAGAAGTGAAATAAAGTCAGAGCCCACTTCAAACTGTTTTAGAAACTATATTATTTCTATACATTTTAGTTCCATGAACTAATAAATTTCTTTTGTTGTTAAAACAATTTGAGTGGGTTTTCCTTGACTTGCAGCCCAAAACATCTTGACTAGAAAAAAAAAAAAAACCCCTGCAGTTTCTTTCTTCATCCAGCCTTGAATTGGCCCTACCTTTCACTCTGTATTCTCATTTTGTTTCTCTGGGTTCCAAATCTGGATTTCAGTCACCCAATATCCAGCCTGCCAACATCTTCCCAAAATGTGGCCAATACTTAACCATGGGAAGACCCAGTCATCCAGCTTACTAAGACTTTCTGAGGCATGGAGAATTACCATAAGACATATGCCAAGTATATCCCAAAATCGTGTCTTTCGACTATAAACTCCATAAAGGTTGCCTTATTCTAAATTACATAAAAACTGTTAGGCAAGAAAATGTTTGACAATAAGCCTAGTTCTGGAATTGGTGTTCAAAGTCTTTAGTTCTCCTATTGTAAACCAAAATTCCTTTATTTATAAATGGTGAGTGATTAGCTGTGGAATCTGGGAAGTGTAATTTGCAGCAAATTACATTTAGTGTAGTTCACCTTGTGTTGATCTCTGAGGAAGAAATCATTTTCACTCACAAGAGCTAGTCAAAAACAAATCTATCCCTTTCATAAAACAGCTATTCTTCAACATACCCCAGAGAACATGAGAAGAAAGAGACTTACCTGGACATATGAGAGAGTTACAGTAAGTATGAGGAGACTTTTCTTCATGCAAGGTGTTTTAAGAAATAGAATGGGTGAGGTTAGTAAATATCAGTAAGGTTAGTAAATGTTATTTATTTAGAGATCCTTAAAAACAAAGTGGTTTTGTGTAGGTGAAGATTTGCTTAATGACAATGAAAAATAGAGTCTTTAGCTGTCTGATGATTGACACTGAAAAGCATATACTTTGTTTCCTGTAAAAGACTGAAGAGAGCTTTCAGAATAAATAGCACTATAAACACAGACACAAAAATTTGCACTACCAGGAAAGTATGGGTTCTTTCTTTTTTTCTATTCAACAAAAATCCCATAGAATTCATTGCCCTCTGACATTTCAATGCATAGTTGGTAAAAACAGGTCAGATTTGGTTGGAGTCTGACTACATGGCACATTGATTTTGCTCTTACTTTGGCCATCTTTTGAAGCCTTGCTTGGTGTACCCACATGTGGTCAGAGAACATTTATAGTCTGCTCAGTGATCTTGACATTCTTAATTTAGAAGCAATAGGTACATCTAATGACTCACTCCGTCCTGTTGATTTTGCTTCTAATTCCCTCTAGAATACAGCACCTCTTCTTTCTTTTGTGGTTGCTCTCTTATTCAAAATCTTATTTCTTGCTTCTCTTACAGCTCTGGTCCCCTAGTTGGTTTCCTTGCCCTCTTATCTTACTTTTCTCTATAGGGTTATCATGAAATCTCCCACATCTTATTCCTTGCTTAAAATACCAGCATCATTACCATGATATAGAAGCACCTTCACAATCTGGGTCCAGCCAACCTTTCCACCCACCTCTCATTTCTCCTTTACACACTGGAGTTTCTGCAATGTACCACATTAGACTCATCGTTTTGCTCTGTACTTATTGTTCTCTCCACTTTGAACAGGAAGGATGCTCCCTCCCTTTTATTATTTCTTGTTGACATCTCCTCATCCTTCCAGATTCAGCCCAGCCACTGCTTCCTCCCTGACACCTCAGACTGAGAGTTAGACACCATTTGGGTTCCCACAGCACGTAGTGCTGATTGTCAGTCTCCTGAGATCCTGGAGGGCTGGAGCTATGTCTTGCATTTCTGTATTTCTGGCATAGTTCTTAGAGCCTAGTACAAGTGCTCAGGAAAGGTTTGTGAAATGAAGGGCTGAATGAATGAGGTAGAGATTATGCTTAATTTGCTCTCTTAAGGAATGAGAAATGAATGAGTTACGGTCGTTACACACTCCTGAGGGGTATGGACTGTGGTTGAGCATAAGTTATGCCTTCGTAAGAAGAACACGGTTAGCTCTGTTTGGGATTGTTAATCAAAATCTAGACTTCTGACTTCCTGTGCTACACAAAAAGCACAATGCCATAGAATTCCAACATTCAAACATACTGAAAGACCAGGTGGCTAGAGCTTGTCCAATTCATACAGGCAGTTACCTAACTGATACAAAGTTACTATGCACCCTGGAGTTTCAGACACCCAAGTAAGAGCTAAAAATTGGGGTTGAAATAGTCTTTATTAGCACGTCCTCAAATAACCCCAAACTAAAATCCCCTGCATGATATGAAAATATTTCAATGAATATTTGAAATCTTTCAACAGTGGGTCTATTAAATTTTAAATTTGCAGTTCGAATAGAGTCTAATAATACCTAGTAGGAATTTATAAATGTAATGAGAGCTTTATGTAATTATATTATTTAATCGCCACAACAACCCAAAGGTGTAGGAAATGTTATTATCCCCATTTTACAGGTGGGGAAATTGAGGTTCAGAGAAATTAAATAATTTAGGTGACTTTCCAAAGTCATACATATACTGGTAGTGGTGTTAGAATTTAAAATTATATTCATCAGACATCAGGGACTTGCACTCTTAATTAGCTACTTTTTGCAGTCCTAGCCAGGAGGGAAAGCAACATGTGCACATTTTCAGTTCTTTTTATTGATACTGTATCAACAAAAGCATATGAAGTTTTCACTATCTAAACAAGGTAGCAAGATGTGAAGCATCAAATATTTAAAACTAAGAATCTGGAATGTAAGTAAATATGAAGGGAAAATATTATTCTAGCTATGCAAGGCATGGGTTATTATTCACAAAGTGAGAGATGAGAAAACTGAGATCAGAGAGGGGGGTGGATAAATTGTCCAAGGTCATAGAGTGAGTGGCTGAAGTGGGATCTGAAATCCTCATTGGGCCTCAGTTGTTGGGTGCTGGTAAGGCTCTTACTTAAATTTGTCATGGAAACATAGAGCAGGAATAAACTTAATGCCAGAAATCCTGCCTACTGCTTACCATATGACTAGAAGACATAGTTGAAACAAAAATTTTTTACCACTCTAAGATACTATTCTGGCATTAAAGTGAATTAAAAAACACAATGTGATACTACCTCATACCCACTTGAATGGCTATTATCAAAAAGACAGAAAATAAATGTTGGAAAGGATACAGAGAAATTGCAACTCTTTTACACTGTTGGTGGAAATGTAAAATGCTATAGCTGCTTGGAAAACAGTACAGTAGTTCCTCCAAAAATTAAAAATAGGAATTACCATATGATCCAGCAATTCCACTTCTGTGTATATACCCAAAAGCACTGAAAGCAGGAACTCAAAGAGATATTCCTATGTGAATGTTCATGACAGCATTATTTACAGTAGCCAAAAGGTGAAAGCAACATAAATGTCCATCTGGGGTGAGTGGATAAACAAAATGTTGTGTGCGTATATATGTGTGTGTGTATATATATATATATATATATACACACACACACACATTATATATATATATATATATATAACAATGGAGTATTATTCATTCTTAAAAGGATATGAAATTCTGACACATTCTATGAAATGAATGAACCTTGAGGACATTATGTTAAGTAAAACAAGGCTGTCAGGAAAGGAAAAATACTGTGTGATTTCACACATATGAAGTACCTAGAATAGTCAGATTCCTAAAGACAGAAAGTAGAAGGGTGGTTGCCAGGGGCAGGGTTTGAGGGGAATAGGGAGTTATTGTCAATGGGTACAGAGTTGCAGGCTTGCAAATGAGAAGAACTCTAGAGACGGATGGTGGTGGTGGTTGCACAGCAATGTGAATTTATTTAACGCCATTGACTTGTATACCTAAAATGGTTAAGTTGGAAAATTTTCTATGTGTATTTTACCACACTTAAAAATAATTTTAAAATGTGCTAAGTATTACCAGTCGGAGTTCAGTCAGGAAACCAGTTACCACTCTAGCCTTTCAAATGGAAGACAGTGTGATAGATTCAGTCACATATGGGATGGCCAGCAGAAGATGATGAATTCACCCAGAGGTTGGCAAGAGCAGGAGGCTGTTCCCAGCCCTAGGGCTAGAATTCCACAGAGAGGAAGGTGTATTACCTGGTCCTAGAATCTGGGGCCACATAGTGGTAACTAAAACCACAGTGGTGGGGGTGTGTGGGGCTGCTGCCCAGTGAGACCTAGGGCAACTGAAGGAGGATCTGTCTGTCTGGCAAGAGCTGGAGCCACAGAGGAGATGTAGTTGCTGCTGGATGCAGCTGAGGCAGGAGAGAGGGGAATAAATACCCTAGCGTCTCCCCTCCTTACACCCTGCCATCTTCTACCAGTACCTCCTATGGACTGAAACTACCCAGAGATCAGTTAGCAAAAGAGCCCAGATATGTAGTTTCCTGTGACACAGAGCAGAGCAGGGAACACAACAAACAATGAGAAATGGATCTAAGAGCAACGTGGCAAAATACCAGCACACTAGTCTGTGAAAGGCTTCTTTCTTTCTTGTTTAAAAAGCAATTTTAAAAAATCTCTCTACATTGAGTTTCAAATACCTCAGTGCTCAGTGATACTGACTATTATTAAATTAATTCACTTTCTAGAAGTTAGACACATTTATTAAGAGTGTATATATATTTGAACAGAGGTTTAGCTTTGGTTATCATTCAATGGTTCAGAAACTATCTCTTGGCCAACCAACTTCAAGTCACCCTGAGCAAAGCGGCATACTGTTTTGTTTTGGTTTGTTTGTAAAGTGTGAGCTCAGATGTAATAAAACTCTTGCTCTTCCTTTAAAATCAGATTAGGGTTCACTTTCTTCTCCGGCCCTCTCTTGTTACCTTTCACTCACCCCAAACCTAGGTTAGTGTTTCTTTCCTCTGCAACCTCAGCACCATGAGTTTACTTAGAGTATAATATTTATAATAACAATTTTAACATTTTGATTTTTCTATTCTTTCTACGTAAGTCTGCAAACTACTCAAGAGCAAAGACATTATGTGTGTGTGTAAATACAGTTGATATATATATTTTTTCATAGATATGTGTGTGGGTGTACTATGCTATCTCCATCACTAATAACTAACATTAACCATTTCAGGGCCAGATACATAGTAAGTACTCAATACCATTTTTTAAAATAAATAAATGAATAATTGTTTAATGAAACACAATGAATAGGTTTCAGCAACTGTTTGGATGTGGGGAGCTAGAAAGAAGAGCCAAAACTGCATGTGAGCTGTTCAGCCTTGATGATTATGAAGAATTGTGCTGTTAACATAAATAACAAAGAATTGGATAAAACCTGGTTTTAATAAAGAGCTTTGTGAATTTGGTTTTTGAAAAATTCTGACAGACAATCAGAAGTATGGAACTGGCCTCAGAAGAGATGTCAGGGCTTAAAGACAAATTTGAAAGTCATCTTCATAGATGGGATTTATAGAGGAATCATCATTTAGCAGCCTGTTTTTTCCATATATTGCTGCAACAGGGTTTTCTCTTATCCTACATGCTCTTTTAGTACTTTACTACTTCCATATCAAGAGATGGAGACTATGTCCTCTCTCCTTGAACCTGGGTAGGCCTTTGTGTTTGCCTTGATCAACAGTGTATAGAAGAAATGGCCTTGTTCTGGTAGCTTTCTGCCTTGTTCTAGTAGATTCTTTGCTCCTAGAACACAGCCACCATGTTGTGAGGAAGCCCAAGCGGCCTTTGGTGAGCTCATGTGAAGAGGAACAGAGGCCCCTGGCCCACAGGCCTTGAGCCCCAGCCAACAGCTAATATGAACTTGCCAGCCACATGAGTGAGCCATCTTCAATGTGGAGCTTTTAGCCCCCACTGGAGCTGCTCCAGCTGATGTGGAATAGAGCTGAGGCATGTCACATCTACCAAGCTTTGTCTGAATTGCAGTTGTGTGAGCATCATAAACGATTTTTATTATTTTAGAGTATTAAGTTCTGGGGGTAATTTGTTATATAGCAAGAGATCATTGACATATATAGGTGGAAAGGATCATGAAGTTTGAGTCTGAGAGGCCTGAATTCAAATGCCTGGTTCTGCTATTACCAGGATTGTGGCTTTAGGCATTGTATTTATACTTTCAGAACCTCACTTTTCTCAGGCATAAAATGGAGCTAGCAATGCTTATTGCAATGAGGCTGTTATGATAAATAAAGAAATGTTATACATTAAATGCCTAGTGGTGTGTTTAATCTC
The DNA here is from genome assembly GCF_006542625.1 of Nomascus leucogenys. NCBI lineage: Eukaryota > Metazoa > Chordata > Mammalia > Primates > Hylobatidae > Nomascus > Nomascus leucogenys. The sequence continues at coordinate 122,890,150 of NC_044384.1, read as the reverse complement.
TCTGGTGATTAATAATGAGTGCTATTTCAAGAAAGTTAAAGTTTCGTGAGCTCTCAAGAGAGAATATTCATGGAGTAGAACAGGTCACTTGGGGATGGATAGGGAACAAAGAATAAAAATGAGAGTTGGTGAGGGATTAGTCAGAAAAGGAGGAGGAATTAAGACTGTGTAAGATTGATTATTTCACTCAATTTTTCTTCAGAAAATTTGAGGGTCTTTAATTTGAAATTTGTTTTTGATAAAATTTGAGTGAAATAAGGGACAGACAGATGATGAAGATAAAGGAACCACAAAGCCATTGATTCCTGCAGTGGAGAGGTGATGAGTGACACACAACAGAACAGTGTCGACAGAGCAGAGGGCTGGGAGCCTGAATACTAAGGGGTAAAAAGAGAGAGAATAGTGAGAAGAAGTAAACAGTTGGCATCTCTGTATGTCTTAATTTCTAAGCATGTATGCTATTCTAAAGGTATGTGAGAATATCAAAATATGAAAAAGGTGTGTATCACCCACCAAAATTTCTATTTCTCCAGTATAGTAGTCCTTCTCTTTTCTCTAGAAATTTATCCAGGTGCACCTTCTAACTCATCATCCACACACTTCTGGTTCTCCTTAGAGGATTATTTATTATGTTTATTACTGCCTCTGTGGGTTATTTTTTCTTATGTGTTTTGTATGTACATTTAAATTATCATTTTCCAAAATGTTGCATCTAATTATTTGCCATAGTGGTACATGTTTGTTATGCTCTGATTTCAAAATGGAAAGCAAAGTGTACAGATAAAGAACATAATGACCAGGGGATCAATATCTAGAAATAGGAGAAGAGATGCAAATGAAAGCATACTATTAAAAACTACAGGTTTCCCACCTTCACTTGATTATTTGATACTTTCAGTGTGCAATTAACTAGTCAAAAGATATCTACTATTGTAATCTCAGTTTTTGAGTTGAACACATTACATGTTATTTCACGAATAGGGAAATGGAGGCTCAGAAAAGATATCTGTGTGAAGTTGCAATTACCTTCCTACAATAGTTCAGCGAAATTGACACAAACGTGATCATAGTAAATCCATGGTGAAAACCTAGGTTCCAAATAGACTGTTCTTGTTTTACTTTTTTGAAGACTAAATTTTCTGAGATGATATGCAAAGTCATTCACATAAAAGGTTTTTAATATTCATTCTAAAACATTTATTTAGCTCCCACCATGTACAAGGCACTGCATTAGGTGGGCCTTCTAAAACATACTACATGAGAGTATGAAAGATAATTTGTGGTTTAAAAAGCCAAATTATGAAAATGTAATATTTATTAGGCACTTGTAAGATAAAAGGTACTTGCTAGAGCACCTCCTCTGCAAGCTTTATACCTTCGTAAAATTTCTGGTTTGCTCAGGAGATAAGAGCATGACGCTAATGAGAGCCGGGTCAGGAGTTGAATTCTTGACAGCTTTGTACCAGGAATGTTAATTCTGACCAACCATGTCTAGGTTGTTGTTAGTTGTAGTTAGTTCTGCAACTGAGGGAAGTGTGGCTGGTAGAGCTGATGGTGACTGAGCAGTCCTATAGGGCCAGTAAGTGGATACATGAGGCAGGAAATGGAGCTATCCATGCTATGTTCCAGAGTTCTCCTCCGCCGCAGGAGACAGCAGTCGGCAACGGGGATTGGGACATGGGATACAGGATACAGGGCTGAAATTGAAGCAGGATTCACTTGGGAAGCATAACACTTCTTCCCCATATCTATTTCTTTCCATGTGTGTGGAGTTCAACTAGCACAGCAACTCTGGCCTCTCTCAACTCTTTCACTCCCTCTTCCCCAGGAGAGGTTTCTTGTCTGCCTAGTGAATTTGGGAAAAGATGGACTGAGTTTGCTGGCCTCCTCCTTTTTCTTTCTGGGAGCTAGCTGCCTGCAGGGCACATGCCCACACTGTTTGTGACTGGGTGAATTTGTCTGCCTGATCTCAGTGTTCATAAATAGGAAGTCCATTTGCTTACAGACACAAGCTACATCCTCCAACCTAGATGTTGTCAGTAATAGAGGTGATATTTTGGCCCTAGATATTCTTTGGCCTTATTTCTCAGCTTAAGAACTTGGGTTTGTTGGGTTCCCTGTTTAAGACTCCTAAGGGATACACAGGGAGAACACTCTGGTTGCTGAAACTCCTGGGGTAAGTGGGTGTGTACTAACTTTTTTCTTTCTGGTACTCTCATAGTATTTTGTGGCATACCTTAAGTATCCATATTGCTGTTGTTTACAAAGCAAAGACTACCACATGCTTCATCTCTATGGCTCCACTGTCCAGCAAAGATCCCAGTAAATGTAAATATGCAACAAAGATCCCCAGTAACCCCGTCTCTACTAAAAATACAAAATTAGCTGGGCATGGTGGCGCATGCCTGTAGTCCCAGCTACTTGGGAGGCTGAGGCAGGAGAATCCCTTGAACCTGGGAAGCAGAGGTTGTGGTGAGCTGAGATCGTGCCATTGCACTCCAGCGTGGGCAACAAGCGCAAAAGTCTGTCTCAAAAATAAGAAAGAAAAGAAAGGAAAGGAAAGGAAGAAGGAAGGAAGGAAGGAAGGAAGGATGAAAGAAAGAAAGAAAGAAAGAAGGAAGGAAGGAAGGAAGGAAGGAAGGAAGAAAGAAAGAAAGAAAGAAAGAAAGAAAGAAAGAAAGAAAGAAAGAAAGAAAGAAAAGAAATAAAAAAGATCCCCAGTATGGCAACCAGGAATCCAAGCTGGGAGGCCCAAATCAAAGTAAAGGGCACAGAATTAATCAAATGCGGGAGATCATAGGAGAGGGACTGCATTTCTGAGTACCACACCTAAACATTCAGAAGCACCAATTATCAGAACCAGCTCAGCAAAGCTGACATTCTGCACAAGATTCAGGAAGCCGAATGGGCCACCTCACTAAGGCAGAATTGCTCTGATATTGCTTGGGCAGAATGTGACTGCTCTTCAAACTGAAAAGGTCTGGAAACATTTTTGGGTGACCCCAAAATTAAAATTCAGAATCCTGGGAATTCTTATGTCCCCAAACTACACGTAAAATTTTAGTCATCTGTTAAGAAACGTGTGTGAGCAAGTAAAGGGTGGTGCATCTTCCAAACATTGCTCAAGACAACTATTAGGGTTTGTGGCTTAATTTTATTAAGATGTCAGCAAAGGTGTAGAAACACAGAACCGAGTTTGGCCCTCTTAGTTCATCACTGAAGGAGTAAATATTTTTGTCTTCTTTCATCCTCACTCTGCTCCCTCCCTTTTCAACTGGATTGATGTGGATTATGAATAAACTTGCCCTCCGTTTTTGAGAAAACAATGTCTGAGTGAGGTGGGTCTTAAGAAGCCCTCATGAAAGTCAAGATGTTTTGAATGGTGTCTGAGCTCCCAGCCAGCCTCCTGAAATCATATTATCTGAAGTCCCTTGGAGTTTCTTTCCTGAGGACAACAACAGTCTATTTATTGGTTTCAGTTGCTATGAAGTGACCATCCTGCAGAAGTGAGACTGTTGCCCTTAGCTACACATTTCTTTGTGGGAATAATTTTGAATCACACAGTACCAAATCAGCAGCTGGGCAAGGCACAGACCCTGATGAAATATTTTCCTAGTGTTAGCCTCCTTTTATAAGACAGGTTGTGGCTAATTCAGCTTAGAAGTGATGCACGTCATTTTTCAATCAAAGAAAAGGGCTGACTTTATTTTAACACTATCCTCTTCCCTCTCTAGTAGGGATTTGCTTATTTTTATTCTGCCTTCCTGAGGTGTGTTAGTTAAAATACTAATCCAAATCTCCGGAATAATTTTTTTCCTGATCATACCCACCTTACATGGTTATTGAAAGGATTATAGGGGATAATGTACAGAGCACACTTAAGCAATGATAGGCAGTGCAATTATAAGTGTGGTTGTTGTTATTCTTATCCCAGAGAAGAGAAAGCTCCAGGGGGTTGGTTTCTGTTTTCAAATCATGAGTGTTTTTGTTTTATCCCCTCTCCTCTCATCTCACCCCATCCCATCCCATCTTATTCCTTTGGTTCCATAGATATTTAATATCCAGACTAAGTGTTGAGTACATTTCTATTTTGAATTTCATTTGCTATCTTCTAGTACTGTTAACTCTATGATCTCTCTTTTGTCTTGCATTTCACCTTCCATTTTGAGAGTAATCTGCAAGTTTTGATATTTACTTTCAACATAGATGCACTCAATGTAATCAACTTTCCATTATACGCCAACAAGATGCTTGGGGTGGGGGGGGATGTCTTTATGTATCCTGTACTCTGAATCCATTTGCAGTCTTTTGTCTCTTTTTCTTAAAACAGTTGCCAAATGCATTCTGTGTCTGCTGATGTTTGAAAAGGCTGTAAAATTAAAGCTAGGCAATTATGAATACTATGAAAAAGGTTTTGACAACTTTTGGTGGCATTTAATTCAAGTTAAACTCCTCTCATTCAAAACAATAAGCATAATGTTACTTATTATGTAAATGAGGTGGCAAAGGCAGATGTTTTTCTTCCTGGTGCATTCACTGGGGATTAATACATACAAAAGCTGAGAAGGAGGGGCTGCAACCTGGGAACTTGAATATGGATTGAGCAAGAGGAAAGATGATTACTCTTGAGCTGTGCTGTTCAATAGTAGAGCCAATAACCACATAAGGCTATTTAAATTTAAATCAATTAAAATGAAATAAAATTAAAATTCAGTTTCTCAGTCATATTAGCCAATTCATTTGTTCAATAGCCACATGTGGCTGGTGGCTACTTATTGAAGAGCACAGATAAAGACCATTTCTATCATTGTAGAAAGTTCTACTGGACGGTGGTGCTAAACCTAGAAGGGTTAAAACAAAGGGAAGGATGCTTGTAGATTTCTCTGCAATTGGAACTTTACGCATAAGAGTTCCGCAAGGTTCTCAGAATGGATGTACATCCACGAAGAGCCAAGAGATGTAACAGTTAGGATTAAGTGGCTGGTATATCTTTTTGTATATCATGGGGATACATTATAGCTGTGCTTCTCAAATTTTAAATGTGCATACATATCAGATGGGGATCCTAAGGTGGATCAGTAGGTCTGGGGTGGGGCCTGAGAGTCAGCATTCATAAACAGCTCCTAGGTGATACTGACGAGCACCCAGGTGATGATCTGTGAATTGCACTTTGGGTAGCAAGGTGTTAAAGCCCTTAATAGCAGAGACTTGATTTACAGCAACATCCTTGAAGATGGTTAACCAATCTGACACAGGAATCGTTAATCACTGCAGGCTGGTGCCAGGGTACATTTCATAGCCAGTTAAAATTGAATCATTTCACATCAAAGTCCTGCTGGAGATAGCAGAAGCTGCTGTCATGTTACCAAGAAGGAAAAATGGCTCATTGGAAAAGACTGAATACACTAATTTGAATCTATGATAATTGGGATAGTAGTCTACCTTTCTAGGTCTCCATTTTTGCAGACTAAGAACTTTTTTTTTAAACTAGCATAGAAGAAACTGCTGCTCCATGGAAACACTGATTTGCATACATAAAAATTCAGTCTATAGACATCCTTCTCAACCTTGTCTGTACAATTGGAATCACCTAGGGGAACTTTTAAACATTAACATGTTAGATTTCACCCTCAGATATTTTAATTTAATTGATTGTGGGGGAGGAAATCGTGTTTTTTGAACACTCCCCAGGTGATTCTCACATGCAGTAGCAGAGAATCTTTGATCATAGCAGTGGATCTCAAACTTGAGCATGCATCAAAATCATGCCTTGTGAAAACATGGATTGCTGGATCTCACCTCTAGAGTGTCTGATTTGGTAGGTCTAGGATAGACACTAGAGTGTGCATTGCCAACAAATTCCCAGGTGTTACTGCTGCTGGTTTGGGAATCACACTTGGAGAATCACTCACAGACTCACGCACTGTTTCTCAATCTTGGCTACACATTGTAATCACCTGGAGAGGTTTAAAAACTGTGCTTAGATCCCACCCCAAATATTCTGATTTAATTTTTCTGGGGCTTAGTAGTCTGTGCATTGAAGATTTTAAAAAGTTTCCCACGATTAAAACTTGAGAAACATTAATGGTAATAAAGCAAACCCTTTAGGTCTGGGGACTAGAAGCACTGGCTTTACCTGAATGTTAGAAATTTAGACTCACACCCAAACCCAGACCTGCTGAATCATAACCTGCATTTTTACAACATTTTCCTGGTGACTTCACATACATTAAAGGTGAGAAGTACTACACTAGATAGCCTTTTAAAGTAACAATTTGTTGATCTGTGTGATTTAAAGAAATTCTTGTAATAATTTTTTATAGTCCCTAAAAATATTGGGGCACATAATTTGGTTCAAACTCACTCCAAATTATTGTAGCTTTATTAGATTGCCACCGCACAGACAAGCACTTGTCAGCTTCTGTTTGCCTTGCAACCGAAGACGTTAGTTATCCCAGCAGAAAGAAACTGTGGACTTTCAAGTCTCAAGTAGAAAGAAGGTCAAGAATAACCAAGTTTCTAAGAAACTAGTTCCACATATTTTCATCAAGTTTATTATTCAAGACAAAGTGCTTTTTAGGTTAATGCCTTTTGATTTTAGAAAACTGTATGCTTTTATTACCAGAGATACAATATAGATAAATCCTTTTTTTTTTTTTCTGGAGACGAAGTCTTGCTCTTGTTCCGCAGGCTGGAGTGCAATGGCGCGATCTTGGCTCACTGCAACCTCCGCCTCCCGGGTCCAAGCGGTTCTCCTGCCGAGGCCCCCTGAAGCAGCTGGGATTACAGGCGCCTGCTAACCATGCCTAGCTAATTTTTCCATTTTTTTAGTTGAGACGGGGTTTCACCATGTTGGCTAGGCTGGTCTAGAACTCCTGACCTCAGGTGATCCACCCGCCTCGGCCTCCCAAAGTGCTGGGATTACAGGCATGAGCCACCGTGCCCGGCCGATAAATTCTTAATTTATGAAACTTTTCATTATGCATCACTAAGATCCTGGAGGATGAGAGGTGGTGGGGAATATAATGTCTTTAAAAAAAAAGTTGCTAAATTGTGTTTTCCTAGTGAGCCTTTCTTGGTAGTATTTTAGGGAAACAATGAATGCCCATAGATGATTATAATGTAGAAAGACCAACCATGTGATGTGCCAGAGCACTGGCTCTTAAACTTAAATGTGGTAGGAATCACTTGTTAGATGTAGGTTCTGATTCAGTAGGTCTAGGGTAGGGCGCAAGACTTTGCATTTCTAACAAACTCCCAGATGTTGGGAAGCTTCTGGTTCATGGATCATACTCAGTAGCAAGGAGTTAAGAGTGACTACTCTCCCAGGACACCTTTTTGTAAACTCCCATTTCAGTCACTGAAAAAATCAAGAGGTCTGGTATAAATAGGAAGAAGGGTGATGTTGTTGAAAGTGCTGATTGACTAATTTAAATCAGTTGGGAATAGAAAGTCAAAGGTCAAAATTATTCATAGACCTATCATTAATGGAAAGTTAATTGAGAAATGAAGAGTCATTTAAGGCAACTGCAAAATAGTAACACAAATACCTCAGATGACTAGTAGGGCAAAATTTTCAAAATGTTGCAAGCTGTCTCCATGCTTGAAGTAGCAATTTACATGCATAATTAGGTGCAATCAACAGTTTTGAAATGTAATATATTTTCCGAGTCCATATTTACTTGTGACAGATGCTTAAAAAAAACTGTCCCCCAAAAATAGAGGGGCAGAAGAAAGGAGAAATATTTGCATTTAACAATAAGAATCTTTAAAAGGACATGTCTAAATTTAGAACAAATTTAATTGAAGTATTGTATCTTTATTTTGATTTAATCTTCATTTAAGCCTTGAAAGAAGTTCACAAACGTATTTTGGAAGTAGCAAGCATGGAAGAATAATAACTTACCAGTCAGCTATTCCTGCTGCTGTCTGAACTGACATGTGATTTTTGTTGCTACACTGTAGGAAAAAAAAAAAAAAAACCTGACAAATGCAAACCTTTATTGCACAAAATATTATTGACTTTCTTCCTGTCTTCAGAAGGGGCTTCATTCTCTAAAGATACCAAATATCTTTTAGGAAATTTAAATAAAGGTAATTTAAACTGGTAGCTTTTCTTTTGCAAATCAAGGTCTTCAGATGAACACTCATTGTGAACTTATATCATCTTACTGTTCTCAGTATAACAATATTAGGTGCTCGCTATGCACAAAGACACTCTGCTAAGCACATTACATATATAATCTAATTTACCATTGTAAACGTTCTATAATGCTTGTTGGTTTATTACCAGGTACTGGGGAGGAGCTCACTCTATTTTCAGCAATTCCCAATTTAGAAAACGAACTTGAAATCTGATTTTTAGAAAATCTGAAGAAAAAGAGAATGGGTAATTTGGTCCCTAAACTTTTTCTTCTTTTTCAAAAGCTTGTTCACATTGCATTACCCAGGTTGGTTGTCTACACTGATGAAAGTGGCAATTAATTTCTGTCATACATGCAGAGTCAGATTAAAAGATAGCATTGAGGAATACAACCTAATGATGTGTTCTTGTGTAACTGCATCTATGGGGGACAGTGTGTCTTGATATGTAAAAGTTGTGTTTAAGTTAATGCAAAGCATTCATGGGATAAGCAATGCAATTTTCCAGTTTCATCAAGCAAGTGTGATCTGTGATACATGCTAGTGGAAAAAAACCCTCCTCTGCTAAGAAATGCATGAATAGTTCATTAATCTGCTGATCCATTTGGGAGCATTATAGAATTCAAAGCCCAGAACAATAGGCTCTATTTAATATTGAACAGGTTCTTGATAACCCGCCATTTCTCTCCAGAGCTGCTTGAAGGTCCCTCCTGGATGTGCAGAGTTGCAGTGGCAGTTCCCATGAAGTTGTAAGCTACTACCCAGGATCAAGTGGTGTTAAATTGAGAAGTCATCCTGTTCACCTGACTAGTGGTGAACCCTGATTTAAGAATTCCAAGTCTACCCTCGCCATCTCTATTTAAATTTATAGACGCAACGCACTGCTTGCCCTGGGGTCACCACCGAAGCCTCCGGGTGGAGCCCTGCCCTGCTGAGGACGCTTTTCCAGCACAGAACTCACCACCAAAAAGAGACGGCGCCCAGCTGGCGCCCGCCCCGGGCACATTGCAGTAAATGCCTGGCAGCGACTTCTCGCTTCTCCTTCCTCCTACCCCATCGACCCTCTGCTGCCGACCTTTACGCCAAACTCCGGTGCGCCGCGAGACTCGCGTCCTCGCTGTCCCCGAGGGGCCCCACCCCTTCCCGGTTCTAACCTGCGACCTGGCCAGAGGCAAGGGTAGGTCGACTTCCTGCCCGGAATTTGCCGTTGGCTTCTCCTTCTCTACTCCAGTTCTCTAGAGCAGGGCTGTGCTGCGCGGAGCCGCCAGCGGCAGACCAGACCCCGGAGCGGAGCTCTGGGATACACACACGCGCAGCCCGGAGAGACTGACCCCGGAGGCGCGCTCGGCCGGGAGAGGGAGGGGACCAGGGCCAGCGCGGAGGCGGGGATCACCTGGGGTTGGGGGTGGGCGCACCAGCCCTCCGCACGCTCCTCTCTTTCTAGTCCTCGCCGCCACCACCTCGCACAGGTCGGAGATCCCTCCTTTCCTTGGCTCCTTTGCGTTGGGGAGGGGGTAAGGCTGAGGGTCGGCGCTTGGTCAGCGGGCGGGGACGGTAGATTTCACTTGCACCTGACAGTCCCTATTCTTGCCAGTTTGCCCGGCGACCAGGTTGGTTCTTCCAGCAACTTTGTTCAGAAGGTTGGTAGGGAGGAGAAACGCCGAGGGGCCCCAAGAGACGCTGGAAAGCGGCTAGGAGCGTGGGCCGGGCTGCAGAGCAAGTCCCCAAGCGGCCCTGAGGCTGGGAGCGCGGCTGGGAGGCGCCGCCGCCGGGATGCGCTCTGCTTAGCGGGACTGCCGGAGGCGCCTGAAGGCCAGCGCTCCAAGGACACGCGGCCACCCGCTCCTCGCGCTCCCCGGCCCAGACGCCGCCAGGGCCGGAGCCGAGCAGGCGAGCGGAGCTGCGGGGAGCGCGGGCGAAGGGTGGCAGAAGGGAGGGCGCGCGGGAGGCGGCCCCTCCTCGGCGAGCCATGCGTGCCACGGGCAGCTGAGTAGCTGCCGGGCGCCGCTGCCAAGTCTGCACTCCGCTTTTGTCTTGCCCTCCAGTGAATGGGAAGATGGAGATGGATGTTGAGGGAGTTTCTCAGCGCCCGGAGCCCATCCCCCGCTCCCAGGGGGCTGGCGGAGCCTGCCAGGCGCCGCCACAGCCACCCCAGCCCCAGCCGCCGCAGCAGCAGCTGGCTCAGGATGAACTGCCCGTCGAGAGTGCAGGCGCTGAGGACAGCGACGATCCCGAGACGAGACCCAACGGCGAGAAAGGAGAGAGCAAGGTAGGTCCACAGTGTTGGCTCTGTGATACCTTTTGAACAAAACCAAGGAGTTGCTGTCGTGGCTGTCACTTTAACCCCTCCGCTCCCGAACCCCCTTCCCTGGTTTGTGTGGGGGTGGGGGTGGCAGATGTGAAGAAGGCTTAAGATTTAAGGGGATCCATGGGCGATAGTGACTTTCCGAATTGGACGGTATGTGCAGAAGTCTGTCCTGGTTTCAGTGTTCAGCGGTGTGTGTAGAGAAAAGTCTTCTGGTACTTGCGGTGTGATGCTCTGGGCAAGCACAGCACCTCAGTAGAGCAGTGATGAGACCTTTGCTTGCCCTCGCAGTATAATTGAGGCTTATTTGGATGATATAGGTCTAAGAGAAACGTTTCTTTAGGAGCTGCCAAGTGGCTTCTGAGACTCCTTGGAGGGTGGTGACATCAACCTAAAGATAACAATGGGAGCAAACTTTGGCTCATTTGCAGAATGGAGTGCCCTGCTTAACCCCGCTCTAAGCTGGAGGTCCTCCTCCTGACCTGGCATCCTCCTTCTAGGAGGGCAGGGATCAAGTGCCTGGCAGCAGATGAGCCCTACAAATCTTTTGCAGCCCTGCTGTGTCATTGTAGACCAGGGGATAGCTGCTACTTGCTGTGGAAAGAGGAGTTCTTCAGGTAATTGGATTCTAGTAAGAAATGGCTTGAATGTTATTTTCTGGTGCTGATGTCTCTTCCGCTGAGAAAATTCTAAAGTAGAGGAAATGGCATAGAAAATACTGCCTTGGTAGTATTAGTAGGATGTGTTTATTACAGCTTTGTCTCTGAGCAGTCTTCCTTCACACACTCGGAGTTTAGTTTTGTGGAAGCTAATGTTGCTTTGTTTTATCTGTATAAAGTGTACACTGTACATTTGTTAATATATTTTGAAACTGCCTGGCAATATTGGGGAAAAGTTGGTTCAACAAATCAGAATATTGGAACCAAATGAGTCAGTTAATCTATTTTCTCACTTTTGCTCACTTAAGGAAGTGTGCAGGAAAATGGGCACTTCTGCTAGTTAGAAAGGAACTGTGTGTCATGAAGTGCCCCTTAACGGAGATTGCCTTGGTTTCTGTTAGAGCTTTCCTAAGATACTAGTGGATTAAATAAATACTGGAAACATGTCGGGATCACATTGAGTTGCTGTTCTGTGTTTGGAGACAGGCTCACTTAGCAAGTTCAGATTTGCAAATGTTCAGAATTGTTTTGCATTTTGAAACTGAGCTAAGAATCAAAATTGTTGTTTATCTTCCAAAATCAATATTGTTACTTAAATGGAAGTTTACCAAGGAACTAGAATTTGAACACACTCTAGATGCGACCGGGGTGCCTTACAAATGCATACAAGATTTACATTGTGAAAACTATGATGAATTTTAATATTCCGATATCCTCAGCTTTCCAGTCGCTCTTGATTTCATGAATATTTAATTTTGTCATGACTGCATATTTACTACTTTAAATGACTGTCTGCGCTCAGTTTTATGAAATAACCATAACTGAGCTTCATATTACCTAATTGAACTTTAAGTGTCTTTTGCAAAATAGGTGTGGAGAATAATTAAAATATACAGCCAGTACTGCCATTTCCATATTGTTGATTCGTATGCCCTGAGCATGAGAAATTCCTGCCATCAGCAAAAATCTGTGCTTATTTGTTTCCCTTTGATGCACCATGCAGACTGTCTAATGTTCTACCGGTTGTGAGGAATAAGGAAGGCAATGCACTAGAAATATTACAGCAGGTGAAAAGAGGACTGAAAGCGGTTGATTACATTTAGTTAATTAGCATGTTCAGATAATTGAGTATTCTGATGATGTGATTTGCTTCATGTTTGTCGGTAATTTCTTGAGGTGGAAACAAAATACTGCTTTTTTTCCCTCCAGGTGTTTGTCTTAAAAAATTATGTTGCATCCTTCTCTTAACCTAGAAATCAGCTGTGTTAACCCTTTGCTTGTCTCTGATACTGTCCTACTGGTTCTTTTGAGTCTGAGGATGGTTGCTGTGTGTCAGACTTTAATAACTGTTCTTGTCTTTGATGGATACTAAGGCAAGTTATAAATTGATTTTTCTTAGAAAATTCTTATTTCATTAGTGGGAAGTCCTTTGGATGTCTGACCAAATTATTCTATTAAAATATAAATAGAAGACAAACCGGTATAAAGTGAAATGGGGTTTTATCAAGCTGTTTGGGGTGAGGTGGAGGAGTTTATCACGGTATGGTTTTCAAACAGTAATGTACAAACATAATGTACCAGATGATTATGTTTTCTTTTCATTCATGAGAGCAATAAAATACAAATTTCAAAAACTGAATTATTTACTTTATCTTTACCTTAAGGGTGTTATAAGTAGGATGTGAGTAGATATGCCCCTTGAAAATAAAGTATCAGAGACTAATGGCTTTTTTTTTTTAAGATTCTGCTTTAGGGCCATGATTTATTCTCGTATGAATTTATCTCAGTTGTCTCATTGGAAAAGAAATCAGAGCTTAGTGCCAGATCAGCTTGTCTCCTAAATTGCAGGTTCATGGTCATATGTCCTCAGAAAGTCTATGAAATAAGAAGAGAGGTTAGAAAACTGGATCAGTCAAGGGATTTTTTACGCCCAAGTTTCATGATGTGACTGGTGCTTTCTGTCCTAGAATAATGTTTCCTGATTCCTCTCTAGCAAATACTCTTCAAAGAAATATTAAAGCTGCTGCATATTATATTGCTTTGATTCCATGAACTGGGGAGGAAACAGACCTGAAATAGACCATCTATTCTTCCTCTGTGCTTTAAGGCAGGTTTATATTAAACCCTTACAAAAAGCAGCCTCTTCTCTTTGCAATGACATCCAAAGATAATATTGTAATCACCTTTGGTGACCTAGTGAGATATTTCCTTCTCGTCTTAGCAAAGAAGATTAAATGATCATGGTCCTTAAGTAAGAGACCTTCAAATTCTTGAAAGTGCTCTTGATTCTGTATTTGATCATCCTCAGAACTTTCTTAGAAAGTTTTTTGGAGGCTCTAAATATTGCATGCTTTCATTGCTTTTTAAAATTCTTCTGAAATGCTTTGGTTATACCAAATAACTCTTGGTTGGGTGTTTCTGAAACTTTCTTTGGAAAAGTTAAAAAAAGTTCCTTGTGTCGAGGACCTGCACTCCAGTGTCTTATTGCCTCTGTATCATAAAGTTACTCATGCAAATGTGGAAATTCTTCCCATGATCTGATCCTAGATGCTAAAGAAAAATGATTATTTGTTTCCTTCAGGTTCATCTCATTCGTGAATACATGAATGGTGCTTTCTGTCCTCCCTTTTACTTCCTTCCTCACACCCTACGCCTGCTTCACCTCCCCTCTGCCAATACTATTACTACAGTGTTTTACATAGAAGGTATGTTTATGGCCCAGATGTGAAGCATTATGACCAAACTCTCTTTTTTTGCTCAGCTCTTATTAAATCCTTGGTTTGCAAGATGTGTTGTTCCCATGGCTTTGGATTAGAGGAACTCTGTACTGTTGCTACCAATGATACATCATTGATGAAAATGACTCAATTCTCACTTCAACTGCATTCCATCAGTAATGCTGTTCTAACAGTGATTCTTTAGGAGCATACCGTAGGGACTCTTACTAAGCATGTAATTACATTTTTGAAAGCCTTTTATTTTGGAAATAAATTTACATTTATAAAAGAGATGCAAAGATATATCCTTTGCCCAGTTTCCTCTAATATTAACATCCTACATAATCAAGGTATGTATATTACAATAAAGAAATGAACATTTGCACGAAACTACTAGTTAACTTGTGTAGTAAGATTTTTTTTTGAGTAAATGTGTAACATATAGTTGCTTTCCATTCTATTCTTTCAGTCTTTAAGGTGGTATTTATATGTGAAAGGCTCTGTGAGAGGGTATTTAAGAGTCAAATTTAACTTCTGGGTGACTATCTCTCCCTTTTATCTGTTGAGTAGGAGCAGCTTGCAAAGTGCAAAGTCGGAGGTCCCTGAAGTTCTGCATCAACTGCAGTGAGCCCTGGGGGAGTTACAACTTTGGCAAAGCTCTTGAGTGTTGTTAACCTGTGAGGAATAGTGGTCTTCCTTTTTTGTTTTAACCTGAAAAATATTTCTGCTCCAGGTAAGATAGGGTTTGTCAGTACACAGAGGACAGCAAAGTCTCAAGTGGCAGGCAGAGGATAAAAGGCAATGGATACATTCAAGGTAGTTCACTTTGATGCCTAACCCCTTGGGTGATTGTTTCTGGCATGAAATCTAATGGAAGCCTTTTTGGTTTTACATTGTATATTAGCCAGGTGAACTCTGACTTCTGGCACAGAAGCAGAAACGCGTCCACAATAGGTAGGATGTCAATGTGATTAAAACTGTTGACTGTAAAATAAAAAAGACCCCAGTTTGATCCTGGCTTTGTCTTTTGTTAGCTCTTGACTTTAGACAAGGTCTTAACCTTTCCAAAGCTTAACCTTTTCATCTGTAAAATAGGAATAATTATAAATTATTTTACAATAACCATCTATGGTTATTGTATGGCTCGAACGAGATAAAATGTGTAGAGTTTTTGATTCAGTGCTTCATAGGTAATGGCTGCTCAATAATAGTGAATAAATTTTATGAGTTGGGGCTTCAAGTCTCCCTGATTTTTTTCAGTTTACCAGAGGGTTCTGGGACTGGAAATGACACAGACATACTTTTCTACAGTCAAACCAAGTTGGTGCTCATCCACCTGGTTTTGCCCTGTGGTCCTTAAGATGTTCTCAGGTCTTGCTGGGCAGAAGGTTAGCAAATAGTTATCCTGACTTGTCAATAGTCCGCTCTTTTCTCATCAAGAAAACCAAGGAAGAGCAGGATGAAAAGGCCCTATATCCTATCCCAGGCCCCAGAAATATGCCTAAGACACTAGTAAAGCAAATGGATTGTTCTGCTTTTGCACATTATATTTATGGCTTTTCAGGAAGATTAGGTGGCAAATCTTAAGACCTAACAAATGATTGAGTTAAAAAGTTGTATGTGTTAGGACTCTTTGGTTGCAGGAAACAGAAACTGACTTTACTCTGAGCAAAATATTATATTGTAAAATTTTAAGGTAATTACAAAATCAAAGGGAAAATGACAAAATTAGTTTTGGGGAAACGCTGACACGAGTTGCTCAGATTTAAGTAGTAGAAAGTACTGAAAGGTTTCTTAAGGGCGCTGACATAAGAAAAATAAATCCTAGCCATTTTTTGCCTTTATGCCACTCTGCTCAAGACCTGGATTTTATGGGAAGGTTATCTAACTGGCCTCTCCTGGGTCAGATAGCTGCTTCTTGGCCAGAGTAAGGTGGGAATCCTCAATGCAGCTTCCTTCAAATTGTTTATTGTGGACAGGGTATAATTCCTGGAAAAAAAAATCATGGTGCTGTTATCAGACCAAAGAAAATGGATATGTTGCCAAAACAACAATTATCACCCCTTTCCTAGATAGAGAGAGGCAGAGAGAAAGAACGAGAAAGAGAATGATAAAAAAGGAGAGGGAGAAACAGATTCATATTTAGACAAGACTCTGGAACATTTTGTAGCATTGTATTCCTACCATTTTAAAAGAAAGAATACAGAAGAAAGTATGGAATCTATGACATACTTATGTACAGGAAGAAGGGAAGAGAACTTGATCCTTATTTATTTATTTATTTATTTAGACAGAGTCTTGCTTTGTCGCCTATGCTGGAGTGCAGTGGCGCGATCTCCGCTCACTGCAACCTCCGCCTCCCGGGTTCAAGCGATTCTCCTGCCTCAGCCTCTTGAGCAGCTGGGATTACAGGCACGTGCCACCACCCCTGGCTAATTTTTGTATTTTTAGTAGAGACAGAGTTTCACCATGTTGGTCAGGCTGGTCTTGAACTCCTGACCTCGTGATCTGCCCGCCTCGGCCTCCTAAAGTGTTGGGATTACAGGCGTGAACCACTGTGCCTGGCTGATCCTTATTTTTATATGCAAAATGAGACTCCTAGAATTAGGAAACTGGATTGGAATGCATATCCCACTGGGTCTTGTCTACCCAATCTCTTTATTTTTACACAGGAGAAAATTGAGGTCCCATGAGTGATTTGCCCAAAGGCAGAGCTGGCACTTGAATACCTTTTAACCTGGAACATGCATCCAGGTGACATAAGTCAAAATCCCTCCTCTTCTTAGGAAACTCTAATCTTCTCTGAGTTTTTATATGGTTACATGAAACATTTGGAGTATGTTTTAGAATTTCAAAATTCTTAGTTCCTCAACTTATAAAATGAGTTCAGCAGCACACGTCTCCTGAACAGATAATCTGACAATGGGTGCAACTGGGCCCTGATGTTTTAAAACACAGACCTTTCATGGTACTCCTGTCCTTTAGAATAAAATGTATTAATAATTTTTGTCTGCCTGTAAATTAAAGCAAGTTGATTTATTGCTCAAATTTCTAAAGCTTTTTCTTTGACCTTTGAATTTACATGTCAAAATGTTTCTGTCCTCACATTTTGACCTTGTACCATAATGAAGAAGTCCTGTAGGTGGTGGAATCGTGGACAATGTTAGTTTCTCATTTTTGGGTGGCAAGTGTGAGGAGTAAGTTGTTCATTCCTGGGCACACATTCTTTTGGCACCATGCCTGGCACATAGGAGGTGCTCAATAAATAGTGGTTATGTTGATTTCTGCATTGATGCATTCAGACAACATGTATTAGCTGGAACTGCAAAGTTAAAGAAGTTAAAACTCCTCCACAGTTCAGTGGAGGAGACACACTTATACATAGATCATAATGCTATAAGAGGGTGAAGGCCATGAAAGAGATGAGAATAAGAGGTATTGCAGAGAGGGGCTCCGCTGCCCTCCCTGAATGGAGGCTGCATGGAAAGGAGCCATTTCACCAGGTTTAAGAGGAGTAGGAAATGCAGAGCAAGAGCTTTCCAGTTAGAGGGAATGGGTCAATATTTGGAATGGCTGAGAAAGATTCAGAAGTTTGTCATAGAATTGAGTAGAGGTAATAGCTGGAGGTTTATTTATCATGAAGGCCTTGTAATGCCATGCCAGGAAGTTTGGACTTTATCTTATAAATAGGTTGAGAGTAAAACTTTGAGACTGTCATAGCAGTCTAACACTGTCCAGCAGGAGTTTCCAGACTTAGGAATTCCCTACATCGTAAATTTAAAAGAAAATCTAGATACAAAATTAGAATTAACTCCTGTTTATTGTATGACAAGAGAGGATGTTACATCATTTCATAAGTGAAGGGCATTTAAGCACCAAAAATAATAAATAAAATTTATGTCAGGATAGAGTAGCCTTTCTTGAGAAAGAATAGGTAGCAGCCTTAACTCTACTCTCTCCCAACCCATCTCTCTCACATGCATCCTGTCTTATCCCATCATAGCCCATCACACCCCACTGTCCTCGTTGTCCTCACTTCTGTGTAGACCTCTATGTACTTCCTTATGGATAGGAGGTTGGGAACTGCTGGGGGCACCTGTGTCAAGACTGAGATTGGGCTGAGGCATTTTTGCTGAGTTTACCTTCTTTTTCTCATGGGCACAACCATGGCAGAGTTACTGTCAGTGGTAAGAGGGACTCGTGTTCTTGGACTAGCTTATTGTTTTTACCTCTAAAAAGTAATTTAAAATAAGACATTCCTGAGCTCACTCAAAAACATAACTGGAGGCAGCAGGCAGAGTAGTGATTCTGGTAGCATATTCTTAAAAATTGAGGCCATTTAACATGTTTTGTAAGATAAAGCATTGACCTGTCTAACAAGCATTCCAATGAACAGCCAAACGAAATGAGACTGTGGGACACATAGAGACACAGCTCAGTGAGTGGCTCCTTTATTTCCTGAGATGCTCCTCAAATAATCAAAGGCACGGGTCACAATTAGTTTGCAAAAACTAGTGGCTGGCTCCGTCCATCCGTCCCATGCTTCCTCCTGTATGCTTTTCCCAGACTTGCATCCCCCTCCCCACGTTAGACCCTCTTGTTCTGTACAATGTTTTATTTTTATTTCTATTTTTTTTCTTATACTTTAAGACCCAGCAATCCCATTACTTGGTATATAACCAAAAGCTTATAAATCATTCTACTATAAAGACACATGTACATGTATGTTTATTACGGCACTATTCACAATAGCAAAGACTTGGAACCAACCCAAATGCCCATCAATGATAGACTGGATAAAGAAAATGTTGCACATATACACCATGGAATACAATCTGTTTTTTAAGTAAGATTAATTGCCACATAATTTACAGACAGTGCAACTCACTCTTTTTAAAATCTACAGTTTGGGTTTTGACAAATGTGTACACCTGTGTAACCACCACAATTAGGGCATAGGATGTTTCCATCATCCTCAAAGAGTTCTTTTGCATTCCTTGCTGCATAATTCCCTCACCTTTCCCCAGCCTTTTCCAAAATATTCTGTAAATTGAGTCAGATAGTATATAGCCCTTTGTATTCAGCTTTCTTTGCTTAACAAAATTTGTTTGATATCCACCCATTTCGTTGTATGTATCAATAGTTCATTTTTCATTTTTCTTACTCAGTAATATTTCATTTATGGTTGTATACCACGTGTTGCTTTTCTGTTTACCTGATGATGTACATTTGGGTTGCTTACAAATTTTTGGCTTTTATGAATAAAGCTGCTATAAGCTTTGTTTTGTGAGTGTGAGGACATTTTCATTTCTCTCGGATGAATTTCTATATGTTAGGTCATATAAGTATGTGTTTAACTTTATAAGAAGTTGCCAATCTATTGTTAAAAGTAGCTCAACCATTTCACATTTCTATCAGTTCCAGTCTCTCCACATCATTGTGAACACTTGGCATTGGCAGTATTTTTAATTTTAGCTATTCAAGTAGATGTACAATGATATCTCATTGTGGCTTTAATTTGTATTTCCCTATTAAATAATGATATTGAGCATCTTTTTATGTGCTTAATTGCTATTTGTATGTTTCTTTGGTAAAAAGTCTGTTCAAATCTTTGCCCTGTCTTAGAAAAAATTGGGTTGTTTATATTCTTTATTGAGACAATCTATTATTTTCACATAGATTTAGGTTTCAGAAACCCTGGTGGAAGTTTGAGGAGATTACGAAGTGAGGGACACTTCAAGCTTTCTTTATTAGGGTTGTTGGTGAACTAGCATTTATTGGGCATTTATCATGTGCCAGTCACAGAGCAAGGTAGATTCACATCAGGTGGTCTCATTTTATGCTTTACAGTAATCCTAAGAAATACCTATTATTAACCCTGAGGTCACACAGCTAGTATATGTCAGAGAAGGAATTAAATTTAAGTCTTCCTGATACACTCTTTCCACTTCCTCAGGTGTGACTCCAAGGCTTGTTCTCCACAACTGACTGGTTAGTTTCCCAGCCAAATCCCTTGCACTGCTCTGGGTGTTTTAAAAGCAGCCCTCAGGTGAAATAACACTGCTGGCACTGACATGCAAATCAGAACTTTGAGCTTAAGGCAAAGAGAATGCTCCCAGTTTTATTTCAGTCCTAAAAAAAAAAATCCTATCCATTTCAGAAGGTAGAAAAGTGAGAGTTCTCCAGAGAAGTGGAAGGTCTGAGGTGTTCATTTACATGTTGGCACCCAGGGATGTGCATCTCTCAGCTAAATTGCACTGCTATGTTACCCACGGGCCTAGGTTTGGGGTCATTCTTGGGAATTAGACCCCATTTTAAACCCCAGTTTTGTTTCTACAGGCTGTAAGGACCTTGGGCAAACTATATGAACACTCTGGTCTGGATTTTCTTATCAATAAAGATGATGGATAAGGTCTTTTTACTATACCTGAAGTTATAGGATTGAATTACTAGTAAGGTTATTTACTCATCTTAGTTTAACATTGAAAGTTCTCCATCTCAGGTAAACCAGGAAAGTTAGTTACCCTACTTGTAGGATGCATGTAAAACATCTCTGCCTTTATAGGCTCTCAGGATATGAGAGCTGTCATTGTTGAATGTGCTTTGGGGCATTCAATCTGTGAGTCTGAAAATGACTCATTGTATTTCAGAACTAATGAGGCCCTATGAATGATTCCAGGTTCTTCAAATTGACTTTAAAAATAGTTCAAAGCAAGACTCTGGATTTGAATTGGAGGAACAATATTACCTTTCTGAATAAGTGGCCATAGAACTTTCTGAGGCAGCTCCCCAAAGCCTCTAACCACAATGTAAGTGTGTTTTCGGATGCTAGCTGTGTTTTAGAATGCTAGTCTCCCTGGCTGGAGAAGGGAAAGCTCTTTGAAAGAGTGCTTTCACTGGCAGAACACAAATCAGCTCAATAATTTTTTCTTTAAAGTTGCATGGTTGGTAGGGTTTGTGTCATTAAGAATCTGACTCAGTATTTCCCATGGTAACCCTCATTTGGGAAAAAAAACACTGCTCTTGTGGGAAAGAATGTGGGACTTGGATGGTATGACATTGAATCCTGGATCTGCCCTTTCTAACTGTGAACTCCCGGACAAGTCACATTTTCTTTGAGTCTCAGTATCCTTTACTGTTCGGGATCCTTTTCTGTTCTGTCTAGACCAGAAACTCAAATTCAGTAGTGCATGAGCAAAGCCTATTGTAAATTCTTGCATGAATCTGAGTGTGTATCTGTCAGTCACTCTGGTTTTGTTGGATAAATGAGTCCTACCTGCATTCATGGTTTTCTGTTATTCTATTTAAGGAATTGAATAAAAGAACATCAGAGTTAAAGGAGCTGGGGGATAGGGTGCAAAGGATCATGTGGTCATTCCTAAGAAGGATATCCTCAGATGATACTGCATGGGTTCGTGTGCCCAGGAGGTCCAAGGGGCTGGATTTGAGTGGCAGGACACCACCAGGGGCCTCTTCAACTGACCCTGAAAACTTGCTCTCCTGCCTGTCTTGCTTGCTCTTTGGATGAAAGCAATAATAACCTTTTTAAAAATATATACTTTGAAAATTTTTGAGCTCACAGTGTCCTACCCTAAGCCTTTGCTAAAGCCATTCCCTTTGCCTAGAATGCTCTTCCTTCCCTCTCTTTCACTTTCTTGTCACCCAGTTAATTCCTACTCAGCCTTCAAAATTCAGTTCAATACCTCGAGGAAGCGTTCCCTGATTTGAACCTTTCCCTGCATACCTCATAAGTCAGGTTCCTCACATAGAGGGGAATAACACACACTGGGGCCTATTGGAGGTTGGAGGGTGGGAGAAGGAAGAGGATCAGGAAAAATAACTAATGGGTACTAGGCTTAATACCTAGGTGGTGCAATAATCTGTACAACAAACCCCTATGATACAAATTTACCTGCACATGTACCTCTTAACTTAAATTAGAAAAAATAAGTCAAGTCCCTGTTGATATGATATCACACATTCTTAGTTGCATAATCTGTCTAATGTATGTCATGAGGATAGGGGCAGATCTGTATTTTCAGGCAATTTCTCCAATCCTAACGTAGTAGCAATCATATCAGGGTACCCATTTTGATAATCTTTTATCTAAGACTTACTTTCTGGGACAGGATGGTCGATGTTCTTATGCAGCCCACATTTTAGTGGCAGAGAGAGATACTAAACAAGTAAACAACTAAATAAACATCACAGATAATAAACAACTAAAAAAAAAAACTTGACACCTTAGCTGTAGGCACATATTCAGACTCCCTGTCTAACCATATTTATTCAAGACAGCAAACAAATAAGCATAATCCAGCCTGTTCTCTGGAATGGCCACGTTATCTTAGAGCCTCAGAACCTGGCCTTGTTTACTTCTTTCTACTTTGTTTTCAGGGTTTAAGTTCTGTTCACCATATTGGTATTGGGAAATATGCAGCAAATGCGTCATCAGCTGCCTTCCTGGGTTCAGGTTAGTCATTGCAAACTAATCACAGCACTCTTTGCTATTGAGTTCAGCCTTCGCCTTGGAAGCAGGCATTCCTTAACAATCAATTGGAGGTGGTGTGCAAGATGAAACTCTGGTGCTGTCCTTGCTAGGCTTACAGCTTTCTTAGCAATGGCTTCTCCCTTGCTTAGACCAGACTCTCAATCTTCAGTGCTCCCCTCCTCAATTTCTAAACCTGAATTATTCAATATAATGGTCAATTGACACATGTGGCTATTTACATTTAAACATGATTAAAATTTAATTAAAAATTCAGTCACTTATTTGCATAGCTCCATTTCAAATGCTTAAAAGCTATAAGTCTAATGGCTACCATGTTGCATAATGCAGATATAGAGTGTGTCTATCATTACAGAAAGTTTTATAGGACAGGGATGTTATAGACTGTGACTTTGCCTCTCCTAGCCTGCCTCAGCTGTTGTTATGAGAAGCTGTGAAACAAATCCTTTGACAAGGACAGAAATTTTACAACTTCCCTGGGTTTGCTTTAGGTTCCCGGTGACTTACAAATTGTTTTAGAATTACCAATATTGTTGTGTATGGAGGCAGCTTAGAGCAAGATCTCTTTCAAAAACTTTGGCTAGTGGGGTTACTATTTTTACTTAGGTATGCTCTTGAATCTTGGTATTTGCCCTTGACCATTATAGAAAGCAGTCTTTGGTAAAGTGGTTCCAAGAGATGGCTTTTCTATTACTCAAGTTCAAAGCCTTTATTAGTGGGTAGTGGAACCACTGCCTGAAGCACCATTGACATCTCCTCTTAGCCATTTACTAATGATTGTCTTCACACTGTGGGGCTTACTCTAATGGTACTTATTGTCAGAATACACAGGCAGAGAAATCTGCCAAGAGCTCAAATCTAATATCATCGAAGAGCCTCCATGCTTGCAACAACAACGCAGGGAATAATTTTCAAATTATGTAATGGATAAAGAATACTAAGTTACAAAGTAACGCTCTTAAGGTGTTTGTCCTATTCTCTTCTTACATCTTACTCAATAAAATTTCAAGTACGTTATGATTGCTAGTGGTTTTAGGTATAGATAAATAAGAAAAAGAGTATATATGAAAAAAAGTCTGATAATAGATATTACCTTTTTAACCCTTCTTGTATTTCTTCTTTTAAATCCATGAGTGAGAAGAGTAATCTTTTTAAGATTGGAGGAAGGATTAGGGAGTTAGTCCTGAACGATCCGGATATGAGACTTGCTGTGCCTTTGGCACATTAACTGTCAGCAGGAAAAGAGATGGGAAAATGGCCCCAGGGTGGATTTGGTGAATTTCCTCCCTGTTAGCTAGGATGAAAATTTGAATGACACCTTGAAGTGATCTAAAACTCTTATTTACACATCCAGTTAGCTGGGAGGCCCCTAGGCATCCCATTGAGGATGTAGCAATGCATGGAAGACAATGAGAGTGGGAGAAGTCAGCCTTCTCTCCTCCATTTCAGCAGTGGCACATAATCGGAACCAAGGAATGAGAATACAGTTGATACAGAGAACAATAATCAAGAAAGAAAAAGGTATATAGCTAAGCCAATAAAAATGACATCTTTCTGGTATTTTTACATACCATTTAAATAAGTATTAAAACATAGAGATACAGAAAGACTAATATATTTGCCAAAAGTTAGAGATGTAACCAAGGCAACCATAATTGCCCTTTAGTCATTACCTTCTTATTTCTTTATGTTTGAACTAAAGACATGAAGCTAGAGCTCATTCCAGAGTCCTGTGCATCAGGGAGTTCACTTTCACTACTGAGATTTACTAGTGAAAATATGGACTCTAGGTATCTGTGATGTCAATAGCTTCAAGCAACTTGAAACCTAGAATGGCACATGAATAAGGAGCAAGAATGAGGAAAAATTGCTGTAACTGCTTGCTGTAACTATTGTGTCTTCCCATGCTCACTACTCAGAAATGTGCACTCGCTTTCTGTATGTGATTGTAGCAAAAGCACTTAGCTCAGAGTCACGCCAGCTGGAAGTCACAACCTAAATATTGGGTGGTCACGTGTCCATTTGTTCTACTTTCAGTTTCCAGGCAATTTTGGAATTCAAAGAAACCTCCTTGTTTATGGCACCAGTCCCTGAATTCTATAGCGATTCAGCATCTGAAGCAATATCAACATGTCAGATGTTGCTTCTCTGGTTGTGTATCCTTTTAGTGAAGGAAGAAGAGGTAGAGAAAAAAGAAAATCCTTGAGGGACAAGCAATATTGAAGACCTAACATTTCACAGCTGCTGTGATGTTTGAAAATTTATGTGAAGTCTTTATTTTGATGCAACAATTTAATTGTGGCCTAGAGCTGAGATTTGCATCTCTGAGGCTATTCAATGTAGAGTTACAATGATAAGGTAACACCATACACTTCACTACATTGTTAAGCATTTTTTTTTCATTTTTCTTTGTTGTCAGTTGTGTAACAGCTGTCTTTGAAAAACTCCAAGTTCTATAAAGGGTTAATTTTGCACTGGGTTAGCAACTAAGGTCTAACCTTCTTCAGGGCTAGACTAAGTGTCTATTTGTTGTCAGGTAGGTAAAGCAGTCTGATGTTTGAGTTGAGAATCATATCACTCTCTAAAAACAGTCTGGCTTTCTGCTGATGATTCATCAGAAAAATGAGCATGGTAATTGAATTGGGGGTTGAAAAGGATCACAAGGAAAATAACCATATTTGACTTTTGGCGCTGTCATATGAAATCCTGTTAATGTGCTATACATAAATCAATGATCTCTCATAGTGGACTCTTTTAGCAAATGCAGGCACTTATTTTTTTTGCTCTGATCAGTTACAAGAGACTGTCTATCACTGCTGTTGAATCAGAGTGGGATTTGGAAACAGAATTGGAAAATGAGTCTCTCTGAATGCCTGTGATGCCTTTTATGTGTTGATCAGATTCTGGGAAAGAAATCTGGGTTCTAAAGGAAAAGACGACAACTCAGAGAAACTCAAATGGTGGAATTTTCTCAGAAAAAAATTGATCCTCTTTTTGAGCATGGTTGTGATAAAAACTGTTACAGGACCTGTAACTGCTTTACTTTGGAAAGAAACAGGTTTTGCTTCCAACTGTATGGATAGTTGGTTTGTACAGGTTGGACAGAATAACCATCTTTTGGCAAGTTACAGGTTTAACTCTTCTCTAGAGAGGCGTTTCTCCACTGGGGATGATTTTGGCCATCTAGGGACATTCAGTCATATCTGCAGACATTTTTGGCTGTCACAGCCATTGGTGGGATGCTCCTGGCATCCAGTAGGTAGAGGCCAAGGATGCTGATAAATATCCTGCAATGCACAGTGCAGCCTCCTACAATGCCAAATTATCAGGCCCAACATGTCAGTAGGGCTAAGGTTCAGAAACCCTGATCTGAAAAATATTCTGGGACTTTGGAGTCTTGTTTTTGTATATCCTTTATGAGAATAATATTTTGAGCGGGAGTTTTAAAACAGAATGTGTAAGGCTTTGTCTTGTTACAAGGTAGTCAGGATCCCCAAGTCTGAAAATATATCCTTTTTCCAGATCTAATTGTAAGAGACTAGTATGAGGGGAAAGTTTCTTAGACCAAGAATTCCAAGCGTTGTCTTTTCTCTAATAAAATTGAGATTTGCTGGGACCCTTTCTGTTGTTTTGAAGGTAGAAAATGGGAAACTTCTCTAAAAATCATAGTCCCAGACTTTAATGAAGGTTCTCTCTCTCTTTTTTTTTTCTCTAGAAATGGAGTCTCGCTATGTTGCCCAGGCTGGTCTGGAACGCTTGGGCTCAAACGATCCTCCCACCTAAGCCTCCCAGAGTGCTGGGATTACAGGTGTGATCCACCATGATTGGAAAGATTGTGTCTTGATGCCAAACTATATATGCTTTGGGTTTCTAAACCAGTGATTTCAAATTGTGTAGCTGTTATACTGTCATTAAATTTTGCTACAAACATTTTCTTATCTTGTACAATATGGATTACTCCATGCTTATGAATTTTCAAACCAGGAAAAACATTGTATCCCAAATAGTTTACTTAAAAAACACATGCAATGTAAGGCTCAGAATACTTAGCTCTGTAAAGTACTGGAGACTAAATTAGTCATGTTAAAAAAAAAAAAAAGAAGGCTACTTAAACTTATCCAGTGGGTAGAAACTTTAAACAAATGCATGCACAGTCCAGATTTTACTTTTTAATTTTGGTAAGCATGAATAAGGAAAATACTTTATTAAGAAGGAAAACTCTCTTGATTCCACCTTAAATCTTGGAAGATTTAATCTATCAGATTTGTTACTTAGTCTCTTTATTCACTAAAGTTAAAGTAGCAGTCAGCGTGAGATGGTCAAGAAAGGGTCCCATATCAGTTGCTACACCCAGAGCCCAAAGTAAGAAGTGTGACACTTTATTTCAGGTGTTGGCTAACCCTTTCTGCAAAGTGCCAAATAGTAAATATTTTCAGCTTTTTGAACCACACAGTCTCTGTCTCAACTATTCAACTCTTTTATGGTGTAAAGCAGTCATAGACAAATGAATGGATGTGTTTATATTATAACAAAATTTTATTTGCAAAAACAGGCATTAGAACCAATTTGGCTATCAGATCATAGTGTGTCTGCCACTGCTTTATTTAATTCATGCAGCTTTATCATGAGCAAATGCATGATTCTTGTTACATTTTTTCAATGGTGAGGATTATTTATGAAACTATGATACTTTCTTCAAAGCCTCCAGATTGGGAGTCATTGCAGGATGCACTTAAGTGTAGGTTTGTAGGCCACCTACAACCTAAAAGGCAGAGAAAATGCCATACCCACAAATTGACTTTGTTTCAACATGATTCAGTGTTCACGGAAATTATCTAATGGGATCTGTTAGGTTATTATAAAAATACAACAGCATTCTCTAATATTTGCTAGATTTCAGAATTAGTGAGAAATCAGGTTGAAAAAAAGAAAAAAAAGATCAGCCATTTCGAAAGAGGATTCCCTGAGGACATGAACTGTGCTGCGGACTGCTGGTCAGAATAGTGCATGAGATGAGGACAGAATTGCCAGACGTTACTTGACACTGTCCTTGGCAGTATGTGATGAGGTCTGGAAGTGTGTTGCCTGGTGATAGTCTGCATCTTCCTGATAGAGTTTTCTGACGAGGGGTTGTGTTGCTAGTCCTTGTCAGTGTGCCACCTACTGCGATGTAAGAGCGAGAGATGGTTCCTGCAAACTGTAAAGAGGGAAATGAGCCACCACATGTTCTTTGCTTTCTGTTCTTCAGTAATCACATCAATATGATCAAACACTGTGGCACTTCCAACAAGTCAGCCAGTCGCAATGTGGAGGCAATGAGAGATTTTTTTCCACCTCTTAAGTGCCCTCAGTCAAGAAAGATAAAACTGAAGTAGTTTGGTGTGAGGGTTCTCAATCATAGGATGGTAGTGATGCAGTGTGCTGTGTAGCAGCACAAGCATGAAATTGCCCTGAAGTCTTCATTTTATGTGAAATGTGAGGCTGTTAAGAAATAGTCTCTGATTCCCTGAATGAAGTATATGCTCTGTTCAATTAGCCATGTTTTCTTCAGTTCTACCAGTCAACACCCCTTCCTCAGAATGAATTAAACCTTGCCTTTCACATGAGCCAATGACAAGTTCATGAGTAAAAACCTTTGCTGCCTTGTTAAAAAGAGCCTGTCACCCAGGTAGAACTGATTTCATCTATGACTCAGTTGGAGAAAACTCAAGGTAATACACGATGCCTGGCACAGTCTATTCCCCTATTTCCAGGAAGCATCAAACATAATTAAAGATAGGCAAACCTTTTCAGCCTAAAGTAGAGCTAACTTTCTCTTTTTTTCTCTCTGTCTCTATATTGAACAAGCTAGTAAATTCATTATCTATTGCAGAATAATAAATTAACCCAAACTTAGCAGCTTAAGGAACAATAAGTATTTATTATCTCACATAGTTTCTGTAGGTCAGGAATTCAAGCAACTTACCTGCAGGGTTCTGGATCATGGTGTCTCATGAAGTCGCAGCACAGATGTCAGCTTGGACTACAACCATCTAAAAGCTTGACTGGACTTGGATCATTGGCTTCCAATATGGCCCAGGCATGTGGCTGGCACGTTAGTGCTGGTGGTGGGTGGGGGGGCCTGAATTCCTTGCCACCTGAATCTCTCTATGGGGCTTCTTGAATATCCTTACAACATAGTAGCTGGTTTCTTCCAGACTAGTGATTCAAGTGAGAGGAAGGTGGAAGCCACAATGTTTTTTTATGACCTAGCCTTGGAAGTCATACTCTGGCATGTTTGCAGTACCAAACTGTACACACAGAGCAGCCCTACGCAGTGTGGCAGAGAGAAGCACAGAGGGGTGAATATGAAGAGGTGAGAATCATTGGAGGCCTTCTTGGAGGTGGGCTCCTATAGCCAGTTACTTGATCTTTAAATCACATTGTGGAGGTATCTTCTTACTCTTTTAAAAATCATTCCTGATCCCAAATAGGGCCTTCTCAATTCTGAACAGGCATTTTATTTCATGTGTTGCCTTTGCATGCTCATAAATGGCTCATAAATTCCTCAACCTGTTCTTAATTTTCATTTGCATAGAGATAACAATTTTAGTAAAGGTTCTTTCTAAACTTAGGAAGGTCATAACTAACCTAGGCTTTTCACATAAGCAAGAATATGAAGCTTAGCATATATTAGACCATTTTTTTTTTTTTGCTGTTAATAACACCTGTCAGATATCTTGGCTGGAAATTTTAAAAGATGCTGGTTGTTCAATTTTTAAAAATCCTCTTAATATGTTGTGATTGCATGTATCTAGATTTTCTTTTTGTCTCTTGCTTAGTATCTCAACTGGTCTTAAGTCTTTTTTCATGTAACTTTCCTCTATGGAATCTGCATTAGTGCTGCTGACAAACCTAAAGGTGTATAATGTCTCACACATAATGGAGCTTTATTTCTTACCTTTATCACAGTCTAAAATGTGTGTTCTTGGTCATTGGGTGGCTTTCTTTATGCGGTGAACCACTGGCTCCTTTCATCTTTTGCTTCTGCCATCCTTGATGGCCACATCATCATCTGCATCCAGTCTGAGGAAAGGAAAGAGGGTGGAGATGGTGATGCCACTGACATTCCACTGGAGGGAACCAGTTATATGGCTGTGGCTGGTCCAGGGGCTAGGAAATGTGATTACTCATGAGGCAGTTGCTTCCCAGACACAAGTGTATTCTCTAGAAGCAGGGGTTGGGGGGAGGATTTTATAGAAGGGCAACCATCTCTGCTTGAGATCCCAGGCTCCAGAACTTAGCTGCCTTGGAACAGTTTGTAAGAACTAGAATTATGTATATTTGAGATTTTGTGACAAAAGTTAATATTACTTCACTTTATAAGTTAAATTTAAAATAATGTGAACCCAATTCTATAATAAAAATTTCAGTAAGAATTCCTTAAATTTCAAAGTTGGAAGCCAAGCACATTGTACAGTGTTTATACTATTGATACGTGGAGGGAAGTGGGCATCACTTTGGACTGATAAATATAAATATTGGACTGTTAATATTTTAATATAAATATAATATATATATAATATAAATATAAAGCTCACTGTCCTTTTGAGGATTATTCTGGAATAATGTGAGACTTTCAAGATATCAACCCTTTCATAGGGAAGCAATCAGCTTTGTTTACACAAAATACCCTCGAACTTATATTTATGTCCCTGTTCCTAGTAATACTTCAGTTTGTATATATCTCAACCATCTATTTTCTCCCCAGTGTTAACATGGTCATCTTCCAGTTGAGGTACTTCTGGGCTGTTGTTGCCGTTGCTTTACTAATTGTTATTATTATTAGCAACATCACTTATCCAGCACTTTCTGGGGCCAGGCATTGACCTAAAATTTTGCTTATCTTTTATCTAATTTAATCCTCACAAAACCTTGTAAAGTAGGCACATCACCCTAATTTGACCGTTACACTGAGTTTCAAAGGCTAAGGTGCAGTTAATGGTGGAGTTGGGATTTAAACATATTCTGCCTGGCACGAAGCCCTTGCTTTCTTTCACCTTATGGTGTACATCAGACTAACTGCAATATAATGTTTGTTTGACTTTTTGTTCTTGTATCTCTGGGGTAAATTAAATCATGTTTCTTGATCCTTAAATCACATTGTGGAAGTATCTTCCTACTCTTTTAAAAATCATTCCTGATCCCAAATAGGGCCTTCTCAATTCTGAACAGGCATTTTATTTCATGTGTTGCCTTTGCATGCTCATAAATGGCTTAAACAATGTTTCCGCTACCCTTTCTTAGAGTGTGGGTCTCCTTTGTGAATAAATTTGCAAGCATCTTGAAGAAAACGGAGTGCAAGCCATTAACCATTTTGGCTTTTTAGAGAAGAATCCAATCTTCTGTGACAGAATGGCAGGATTGATCATTCTTGTGAAGGCACTTTGGAAAGAATTCTATTACCAACTTTAGCAACCCTTTTCATTCTGTCCCACACTACCAACTCATCGGTAAACTGGTAAATGGATTCAGCTGATACAGATTTTCCCATTTGCTGGGAAACCCATGTTGTCTTCAGCAGCTCTTTTCTTGCTCTAGCCTCATTGAATCAGTCTTTGCAAGTGGTAAAAGAACAAGCTTTTAAATCAGACAGCTCTGAGTTGGAATCCTGGCTGAGAACCTTTGTAACTGTGTATGGTGTTTGAGAAATTACTTAATCTTTCAATACATCAGTCTTTGATTTTGTAAATGGAAATGCTAATGCCTAAAGACCTAAACAAGGACACATAAACAAAAATGCTTGGTGTCAGAAGACCAGTAGGTCCCGAGAAATTCTACTGCTACATAGATTTGTTTAAAAAACAGCGTCAGTTAGGAATGCAGCAAGTAACAATAACAGCAACAACACAAGCGTGAAAAATAGCTAGAGAAATCAGGATTGCTTTTTCTCACCTAGTGAGTCTGTAGACTGGTGGCTAGCGATGTTGGTTCAGGACCTCTATGGCATCAGGGCTGTAATCTCTGTGATTCTCTTGGCTTTATCTTCGGGCTAGCAAGATGGCCTCTGAAACTCCAGACATTATATTCGTGTACAAGATGAGAGGAAGAGGGAGATATCAGCTGTGCTTTTCTCTATAATCAAGTAAACACAAAAATTTTTCAGAGTTCAGAAACACTCCAGCGATTTTTAACTGATGTCCCATTGGCTGGGTTGTGTCACATGAGGATTCCCAGCTGCAAGATGGGCTTGGATGGTGACTATCTAGCTTTGCCAGCTTCAACAGGGGAGTTGAGCAAAGACTCTATTCGTAGTCTCATTTGTTGATGGAGTGGCATGGGATTGGGGGTATAGGAAGTATAAAAGAGGAATGTGTACAGTGTTATGTTGTGAAAGAAAGCATAGTGGAAAAAATGACTGCATAGCAGTAGGACTGAGGCTTAAATATCAGAGAGGAAAGGAGTGTTTCAGAAAGATCCTAAAGAATAATGATAGGTAGAGAAAAGAGTGGGGGTTTCCAGGCCATAGAAATGGGATGCAGTGGCACATAAGCACTGTGTGCATTTCATGTTTGGAATTTAGTAGAAACTTGGTGGCTCCAGGATGGTGTGTGTGTGGGGGGGTGGGTGGGGGGGTGGATGGGTACCATGTAGTTGGTGTTGTGGGGAGTGTTAAGACTGGAAAGATAAAGTAAAACTAGTCTTTAAAGAGCCTCGTGCATAGCAGGAAGCAGTGTGTACTTTGGCAGCGGGGGAGGGTACTAGATGGCTTTAACATGAGCTTAGGTTTGAACTGGAGTGAAGAAGTATCTAATGCAGGTTATGGGGTATTGGACTACTGCTGTGAGGAAAAAAATAGAGAAGACGACAAATACCAGAGAGCTTTAGACAGTGGGCATGACGAGACTGGTCCTGATTTGCTTGAAGAATAACAGAGAGGGAGGAGTTAAGAATAACCCTGAGATGTCTAGCTTGGGCGCATGATGATACTATTGAGTAGAGGAAAAGGAATACTGGAAAGGAGCAGGATTTGAGGGAGAGAATAATGATTCTGGCTTTAAACATATAGAATTGAATGGGTCTGCAGGAGTTCTACGGATTGGAGATTCGATTCTAAAGGCCAGGAGAGAGGTTGATGGAAGGTGCAGTTACAGAGGAGTAACTGATATCGACCTAGGACAGCATGCAGAGTGCTAGGGCAGCATGCAACCTAGGCCAAAAAGGAAGAGGCAGAGGAAGAGAAGAAACGAAAAGGGAGTGGCGTTCTGAAGAGGAGTGGGCATCCAATAATTCAGAGAATTCATGCAGAATGGAAGAGACAACACTGATTCTGAACACTAATTTAACTTCATTTGTTATGTCTGTGACATGTTTCCTTTTTTGGATGTTCCCTTGTCTAGACCCTAATTTCTTTGTTATTTGAACTGTTACAACTACTTTCTGTTTAGTTTTGTACAAAGCATTAGGCTATTTTCTCTACAAGATATTTGTAAAACTAAAATAAATGCTGGATTTTTTCTGCGTAAAAGCAACATAGGCTCATTATGAGAAAAATCAGAAAACACTGATAGGTGAAAATAAGAAGAGGAAAACCCTCATAATCCTACTACCCAGTAATTACCACTGCCGAGATCTTGGTGTATATTTTTCTTGACTAATATTTTTAAACACAAATACACACACAATTTAACATAAATCAGGACACTCTGTACACATTGTATTGCAACTTGCTTTCTTAAATATCACATTATACTGTATCATAAAAATGTTAAATGCTCATCTAACAGCATTACTTTTCATGGATGAATAATATTCCACTCAATCTCTATATAATTTGAAACAATTCTTCCCTTAATGTTGTACTTTAAGGTTGCTTTTAATTTTTCCCTATTATAAGCAGGGCTGCAGAGAACATTCTTATAGATAAATGTTAGTATACTTTAATGAGTAATGAGTAAATGTTAATGCGAGGAAGTATCTTTAAAATAAGTGCTTAGAAAGGGATCACTGGCTCTTCCAGTATCCTTTTGAGTGTTGCTCTCAATTTCCTCCCACACACCTAAATGTCTGAAAAGCTCCATTGTGGACTTCTCCTATTCTTCTTACAATTATTATGAAAGTAACTCTTTGCTCTTCTCTGCACATGACTTGTTCTCATGATACAGAGGGTTTCCTGAGGAGCCACCAAAGTGTTTGAAGGGATGCGAAGGGAGAACCAGAAGCAAAGGTCAGACAGAACAGCATCTCATCCTGAAGAACAATTTGATAATGCATTTCCAATAAAGGAAGAACTTGTCACTGAAGCAGGGTCAGCTGTTATCCTCTGCAGTCAAAAAGAGAAGAAACAGGCTAAATCTCTAGGGTGGGTGATTTAAGTTACCTACATGAAACCCTTTCCTGGTATTGTAGGCTATTAAGCTTTGAGATGTGCTCCTGGGTGTGACTTTGGAGTCTTAATGGGAAACCTTTAGGCATTTTTAGAATCTCTTTTGGCCGGGGTGGTTAAGTGGACTTTTATCAGAATGAGATGCCCCTCTTGGTGACCTCTGAAGGCCAACGTTAAGCCCACGAAGAAAGTCTTCAACCTGGGAGATGTGCCATTACTCATGGTTTAGTGCACTGGGGTCAGGTGATTATCATTTAAGCCTGTTTTCTGTGTGTGTTTGTGTGAAGCACTCTACAGAGTTGATTGAAATCTGAAGTCATTTTTCCACTTCAATTCTTTTGTCCATGAATAGTGCTTCTGTGAGAAAAGAGATCAGTGTTGTTTATTGTTGCTACTTTTGTTTTCTTATAGCTGGAAGCTTTTTCTATCAATACAAGTTCCGATTCTTTATGAAAGATTAGAGTTAGTCACATGTAATCTGTATATCCAGGGTTACTCTAAGTGACACCATTTTCAACCTTCTGTAGAAATCACTTTGATTCTGATCGGTTTCTTCATTTCTTGTATTTTGGGCTTTCGTTGGAAATATTTTCCTTTTTCTTTGGGGCTGAATGCCTGATGGAGAAAGTATAGGCGGACAGTCGAAAATTTTTTCCCTCTAAATAAAAGATCACAGAAGGTGCCTGAGGAGATTTAGACCTTGGGAAAACGAAAATGAGCATTTTAATTCACTCTTCTGGGGCTATTTTACATTTTTTTTGGTGGGAGGGGAGCTTTGTGACCCTCTCCTTTTTAAAGTATTTTGTCAGTGAGTACTAATTTGATTTTTTAGTGCTATATCGATGGCAAAATGTGATTAATAAATGAGGAAGATAAGAGTTTTGAATCAGGGGACTATGACCATGTCATGTTGGATTTTTAGCGGTGAAATATTTATTCAGTTGTAGAAAAAATATTTAGAAAGTAAGTTTTCCTGCCGTTTTGGATTTCATGTGAAAAATATGAAGGTATGGAACTGCTGTCTCCCCAAAAAGTTTCCTGATTTTTGTGCTCTTGGCTGCATCTTTTTCCAGTACTGATAAGTCAGTTTGTGATGCCCTCCCCTTGAAAATAATGACATTGGTTTCACCAGGGAAGTACCATTGTGGGAAATAGCTGATCAGTTAGAATCAGTGCAAATATGTGCAGAACAGTGA
Organism: Nomascus leucogenys; assembly: GCF_006542625.1. NCBI lineage: Eukaryota > Metazoa > Chordata > Mammalia > Primates > Hylobatidae > Nomascus > Nomascus leucogenys. The sequence continues at coordinate 122,855,257 of NC_044384.1, read as the reverse complement.
GAAAAGAAGGAGGCTCATTGACCTGGGACTCTGGAGACTTATGGTCTATTCCTGGCTGCCTGGAACTAGCTCTTAGGCATCTTTTCGTTTTTCTGTACATGGCCCAAATAGGACAGACACTATTCTGAGAGCCAGAGACCCTAAATTCTCACTTACAACCTTCTACTAATTTACTGCATGTATGTGTCTAAGCAAGGTTTTCTCCTGTCATTTTCTGCTATGTATAGCTAATAGGACTACTTCCAAATTATAGACAAATTTGAGTAAGCATTTAGTATCAAGGATTATAAAATGCATTTAAGTGCTCCAAAATGCTCTGAGTATATTTGTGTCACTTTCTAAATCACAAAACAAATCCAAACATGTAAAATGAGGAAGTAGGTGCTGATGATTACTAAGATACTGGATTTTTTAAATTGAATTCCTGAGTTATGAAGAAATTCATAAGAAACAAATGATTACTTGTTTGACAATCTGGAAGGTAAACATGGGCATGTGGGAAAACTTGGTGAGTAAAAGACAAAGGATTACAGGTATGGTTCCTGTCTGCTGTGAACTGGCAGGTGCAGTGGAAACTGAAAAGGTGGGGGAAAGAGTTTTTTGGAGGCCAAGGCAGGCAGATCACTTGAGTCCAAGTATTCGAGACCAGCCTGGTCAACATGGTGAAACCCTGTCTCTACCAAACATACAAAAATTAGCTGGCTGTGGTGGCACACACCTGTAATCCCAGCTATTCGGGAAGCTGAGGCAGAAGAATTGCTGGAACCCTGGAGGTGGAGATTGTAGTGAGCCGAGATTGTGCCACTGCACTCCAGAGCAAGACTCTTGTCTCAAAAAAAAAAAAAAAATAGTCTTTTAGAGAGGGCTATGTGTATTTGTTATTTGTTGCTCTTTCCTATGCAAGGCTTCTTCTCATTGGTTTTATTTTCATTTTTCTCCTTTACTCTTCCATGCCCCTTTACCCCATTTCAATTCTCCTCTTCCACATAGGCACCTACTCTAGAGGAGCCATCATTAAAAAAAGGTGCACCCATATAAAATATGGCATTGTGTTGTGTGTATTATACTATGGTTCTCTGTTGGTTTCTTAATTTACTCAAAACTATGTGTTCAATATCGACTTATATTTTGTGTATAGCTGGTTTGCTTCAGTAATAATTATATTATATTACAAGTATGCATCCATCATATTTTACTGATTCATTTTCCCAGTGGTAGGCGGTCTCACTCCCAGCTATGACAAGCAATACTTTATTGTGTCGAAATATTTCTGTGGTATATGTTTGAGGTTGGATTGTCTGGTTATAGCATATATAGTAATGTGTATCACTCTCAAGTATGGTTATATATTTTTTTATTGTTAGTGCAGGCACATTTGTGAGAAACATATATGAAAATTATTCTTAACCATCACTTAAAATTTTCCATTCTCATGGGATTTAATTACATTTCTTTTATTAATAGTAAATTTGAGCATCTCTTTTTGTGTTTGTGGACCATTTGGTTTTCCCCTGCTGTGATGTGATGTATGTGTGTGAGATAGTGTAATTCTGGATAACATAGTGATGTAAGTTTGGAAGCCGCCCTAATTCTTAATAGCTACCTTATCTATCTAAAGGAATCAACTGCTAATCCCACCAGTAAGTTACTCTTAGTAAAGGCAAAGGGTTAGGGCTGGGCACCATGGCTCATGCCTATAATCCCAGCACTTTGGGAGGCCAAGGTGGGTGGATCACCTGAGGTCAGGAGTTTGAGACCAGCCTGGCCAACATGGCAAAACCCCATCTGTACTAAAAAAATACAAAAAAAAAAAATTAGCAGGGCATGATGGTGTGCACCTATAATCCTAGCTACTCAGGAGGCTGAGGCAGGAGAATCACTTGAACTTGGGAGGCAGAAGTTGCAGTGAGCCAAGATCATGCCATTGCACTCCAGCCTGGGCAACAAGAGTGAAACTACATCTCAAAAAAAAAAAAAAAAATTCAAAGGATTAATAAGATTCCCTCTTCCTCCTACCTCTACTACCAGATAGAGAGTTAAAAGCTTTGTTACCACCAGTTTCTAAAAGCTAAGAAAAGTTTCTGTGCATCTCATTGCAGGCAAGAAGTTTGACCCTATTAATGGAGGCACTAGTCTGATAGAGACTATCCACGAGAAGTCAGAGTCAGAGACTCTAATTTCTCATATAACCCACTGTTAACGTATTGAATAAATTTGTTTATGTAAGATTTTCTCTCCTTATGTGTCATATTTAAAATAAATAATAGGAATAAATACTTAAAAGTCACAGGCACACTCAAGTATGTATCTAATATCAAGCACTAGAACATTTTCACTTTTCCAGGGCTGGCATGTAAGGATCTTGGAAGATGTCTCCGTCATCCACACAATAAGACAAATAATGCTGAATAAACTGAAAAATTAACAACTCTTAGAGTTCTCAGAGAACTGAAGGGTCACAGAGCAAATTGCCACCCCCAAAACTGGAGAGACAGGGAAATACAGAGAATTACAATTTTACCAGAGTAGAAACCCAAAAGGAACAACCACTGGGAAAAGCAGTGCTAGAGCAGGGACACCTAAACTATCATTAATGAATTGCTGGAGGCTCACCGTGGACAAGTTAGAGAGTTAAGAACTCCAGGAAACCTAGTCTTAGGGGGTTGCTCCCATGCTTTTGTGAGTTTTATCTACAGGAGCTCTACCAGGTTCTCATGGTGAATACTGGAGAAAAATCCAATTGTACTTCTGACAAGGGGCACATTTTTAAATATGCCCAAGTGTTCTGTTCTTCTTAATATCTGCCCTTGAAGCAAACCATTTCACCAAAGCCTAACAGACTGGTCTTTTATCTAAGCCTAAGAGACCATGGGGAAGGGAAGCCCCTTCTGGTTTTGCCTGACCTGTGTTGGGCAGTAAAAGGGGGCACAGAAAAACATTTGTGAAGTTTACAACCCAGAGGCATAGGTTCACTAAAACTGAGACCTACTCACAGGACTGTTGAATGTGTCCCCACCCCTCACAGCTCAGCACCACATCACTAAAGGTCTATTTACTGCAGCTCCTTTTACCCAGTATATGTCTTGTTTTCAACAAAAAAAATTACAAGGCATACTAAAAGACAAAAACACAGTTTGAAGAGACAGAGCAAGCATCAGAATCAGACTCAGATATGGCAGGAATGTTGGAATTATTGGAATGGGAATTATTAATATGTTAAAGGCTCTAATGAAAAAAGTAGACAACAAGCAAGACCAGCTGGGTAATGTAAGCAGAAAAATGAAGATTCTGAGAATCAAAAAAGAAATGCTACAAACTATTGTAACAGAATTGAAGAGTGCCTTTGATGGACTCATTTGTAAAACTCTTAAGTGCCTCTGATGTTATGAGTGTACAGTATTCAAATGTCACTTCAAGTCTCAACTTTACTGTCTCTGTGAAACATGTTGCTTTTTACGTGATACATTCTGGTGCTGCTTATTTCATTCTTGACTTTGAAATGTTCACGAAAGGGAAAAGGGGAGTTTTTGAAGAAATAGCATAGGAACCAGAACATTGTGCAGTGCCTTCAAAGGTACGATGTACATACAACTCGACATTGATTCTGGGTGAAATCAGCAGATTTTCATTTAGAAATTATTTGGTGAAAATTATTTTTGTCTTAATGAAGTTGAATTCAAATTGTGGCATAAAAGATTCTGACATCAGCTTTAAAATTTGGATACTTAAAATTTGGGAGGTGTGAAGATAAAAATTAGAAAATAAAATGTTATGAAATGCTAAGATATTTTATTTAAGATTTATGGTACTTTTTTGGTCAGTATATTCTATCAATACTTTTTTTTTCCCCAGAGAAATCTTGCATTTCATGTTTTGTGATGCTATATAGGTTGTTGCTTGTTTTTAACTGACAATAGCCATAAACTGTGTTTGGCTTATGCAAAAGACTGCAGATTAGGCTGGGCATGGTGGCTCATGCCTGTAACCCCAGCACTTTGGGAGGCCAAGGAGGGCAGATCACTTGAGGTCAGGAGTTCGAGACCAGCCTGGCCAACATGACGAAACCCTGTCTCTACTAAAAATACAAAAATTAGCTGGGCATGGTGGTGCTTGCCTGTACTCCTAGCTACTCTGGAGGCTGAGGTATAAGAATCGCTTAAACCCGGGAGGCGGAGGTTTCAGTGAGCCAAGATCATGCCACTGTACTCCAGCCTGGGCTACAGAGTGAGACCCTGTCTCAAAAAAAAAAAAAAAAAAGAGTGCAAATTAAAAATAAAAAGAAATAGGAACAGACAAAAGAAATATGTTAGGAGCATTTTATAATATGTAAGGATAGCGGCAAAGCACATTCTTAAGATGGACACTGCTTTTGTTTTATTATTTATTATTTTTTCATGGGATCATCAAAAACATACTTTTCTGCAACTTGCTTTTGTCAATCACATATTACCAGCATCTTTCCAAGTCACTGAAAACATGTTTGTCTTATTCTTTACCTATTTTGTAAATATAAAATAATTTGTTAAAACATTGCCTATTTATGCCATTGCCTATGTATTTGCTTTTAAGTAGAGTGCTTCAGTAGTCATAATTACATAATATATCTTTAAGTAGTCTTGTTAGTGTTTCTGTAGGGTAAATTGTTAAAATTATAGAGATTACAAAGTCATGGATTGTGGTTATTTAACATGTCGATAGTGACTCTCAAATTCCCTCCAGAAAGGATGCTCTAGCCTCCTTTCCTCTGAGAGGAAAATGCCTATTTGTCACACATTCACCACAACTCAACATCATCAATCTTTGTATTTTTTGTCAATCCAATACCCTTCACTTGGTATCTGTAGGATTCTGGCTCAAGATGACAGACTGATCACATATATCTGACTCTTCTTTCTATTAACATTACAGATTTTTCTTTTTTAAAGAATGGAACTTTAATAGCGCTGAGCAAGAACATTCCTTAAACTATCAATGGCCAGAAGTTTTGAAGAATATGTGGAAGACAGAAAGCATCAGTTCAATCAATGGACTGATGGAGAAAGCTCAGTAGAAATCAAAATTCAGAGCAGCTTCAAGTCGGGGGGTCAATAGAGAGCTAGAATGAGCCACAGAGCAATCATCAAAGTTATTCATTTTATAGAACTGTGTTTCCAATAACATGGACATTTGGTTGCCCCTCTGGGCCTTTATTAATTACAACAGTTTCAAGGAATAGGCTTTTGCTCTTGAGCTAAGATTGAAGAACTGCTTCCTAAAGAAAACAATTTGTCTGGGGGTAGCTCTCAGTGAGAATATAGGAGTCTATAGTGAGGCAGGGTGGTGTATGTAGGAAGTCCTGATCTCCACAACAGATATAGTCAGGTAAACTGAAGAAAAGGTAAGTGCCTGGGAAGGAAATACAGCAAAGGATTCCATTCCTATGGTAATTGTGTCTGTCCTCAGTCTCTTTGCATTCCTCATGTCCTGGCAAACTCCAGGTGGGCACCTGTTGACATCTCAAGTACACCATTTTCCCACCTAGAGCCTGCAGTCAGCCCTTTCATTCAAGGGAGAGATGCCTGTGGAAGCAAACATATATAGCTTTAAAGTAAGTCCATGTTACAAAGGTTAGCAGACATTTGATGAAAACACTGAGGAAAATCTTGAAAGAATGAAAATAAACAGAACAACTAATCTAAAGTAAATAGAAATAGTTTTAATAATGGAAAAACTTTAATGTTCTCAGAGTAAATAGCTTTCATCCTGAAAATAGCAAGAGTTTATGAAAATAGGAAAAACAGATTGCTGACATTAAAAAAATCAATGGATGGCACAAATAATCTAATGGGACTGAAGACCATGTTGCTGTTCTTAAAGATAGCATCAAGGAAACCTTTGATAATGCACAGTAAAATGAATCAGAAAATAAGGAAATAATACTAAGATGGGAGCAGAGGTCTAGACATCTAATGTGACTCTAATGGGAACTCCATAGAACAAGAAAAAGAAAGAATAGAAAAAAGGACATAGCCCAAAAATAATAGAAGAAATTTTTTTAAGCTAAAGAAATATAACTCTTCAGACTGAAAGATTCCAGTAAGTGCCAAGCAGAATGAAGGAAAAGAAAGCCTACTGCTAACTTCGTATTCAGCTTTTGGTAATTAACCACTCCTCTACCATATATTAGAACTGGCTGGTTAATGCTACTTAGGGATCAGTGTGGAAGCTGGGAGAGATTGGTTCTTAACCTTTCTGAGATATCTAGCATGTAAGGACTCAGTGATCATGAAATGAAAAAGGGATCATTTTTGTCCCATAAGGAGAGTATCAGCCTGAGAAAGAATCCACCATATAGAAGACCAGACCTGAGAGATAGAAAGAAAGAGACACAGATCTAATAACATTGTTTGAAGTCATCCGTCTGGCCATATCTGATTTTAGTACTACTGCATGATTCATATTAGGGACCAAAGAGTTTGAGATGTGTTTCTGCATGAAAGTTGTGAGAATACACTTAATGTATCCTAGAGGAATTCTAGTACTCTGAGGATAAAGAGAAGATCCTAAAAGCTTCCAAAGAGGAGAAGAAACAAATTACTTACCAAGAAATAAGACTTGGAATGACATTCTACCTTTTGTCAGCAACACTGGATAGCCAACAAAAAAGCAGTGTTTTCTTTTTTCTTTTCTTTTCTTTTCTTTTTTTTTTTTTTTTTTTTTTTTTTTTTCTGAGATGGAGTCTCACTCTGTTACCTGGGCTGGAGTGCAGTGGTGGGATCTTGGCTCACCACAGCCTCCAGCAGGTTCAAGCAGTTCTCCTGCCTAAGTCTCCCGAGTAGCTGGGATTATAGGCACCTGCCACCATGCCTGGCTAAATTTTTTTTTTGTATTTTTAGTAGAGATAGTGTTTCACCATGTTGACCAGAGTATTTTCAAAATATGGGAGGGTGGGAAAAGGTTTGAAGCTGGCATTCTATACTTGTCACATTACCAATCAGGCATGAAGGCCAATGAAGATATTTTTGGATGTGCAATAATTCAAGAAGTTTATGAAAAGATTGTAATAGGAGGTATTTCAGCAATATGATAAAAGAGTGAGACTTAGAAGAACTAAAGGAAGCTAGAAAGAAGGTAAGAGGTTAATTTGTGTGGGGGCCTGAAAATGTCTTCTCCAATGAGAAGTGATTTAGGACAACAGATTCCTTGTGTATTACTCTTCTTGATTCTAAAGTGAATAATAGCTACACATTTATAAAAATCATAAACATTCTTAATTGGTTTTCCATTTTTAGAATTAACCTGTATGGACAAAGCACAGAAGACTGACTTAACAGTCTAAAGGCAAAATGTATATGCTTTAAAGTGCAGTGATTGCAAATGGGGGCAAAATGATTTGCTTTAAACAACTATGAAATAAATAACTTCTCTGAGCAAAATCTTGTGGAACTGGTGTCTGTCTGAATAGAGGAATGACCATGAGTCTGCATTAGAGGCAGGGCAAAGAGAGAATGGAGGCACATCAGTTGGGAACGTTGTTGTATCTGACCTGAGACAGGCTCCGCAGAAAAGGGGCTGAGGTGCGATAAGTCTAAGAGGGTCAGACCAGCGGTTGTGCTCCTGGTTGGGACCAGTGTTTGCTCTCTAGGAAAGCATTCAGACCATTAGATTATTACCCCTTTCCCTAGGACCCTCTGTTACCTAAAATTGAATATGTATTTTTTTTTGCTGATGTGGTTTTGGTTAGAAGGCGTAAAATGTACTCACTTTTCTGAGAAAGAGGATTACATGTGATAAAATGATGCCTTGTGTCTTAAATATTTAAAAAGAGAAAGAGGGAGAAAGCTGAATGTTCCGATTTCACTTTCCCCATTTGAAATTGGTGTGAAAGGGCTTAGCCTCTTTTCAGAGAAATAAGAGTCTCACACTCAAAGTGCATAAACACAGAAAACAGAAACAAAACATGTTAATTGGTGATTAAAGGAGAAAAGTTCAATATTTTTTGACTGTATGGCAAAAGCTTATATTCTCAAGAATAAACATTTCTAATGAGATCCAAAGACCACAGGGCAAAAGAAAATGGGGTAGTAAAGGCTTTTTAATAATCTAAAATAGCTAGGGAGAAACAAAGACAGTTTTAAGGCTTTAGTGAAAGTTATTTGCTATTGTGTTGGAAAAAAGATCCCAATGTTTAGATTGAATTTTTTATTTTTCAACCACTTGAGTTGGTATGATTTTTCAAAATCATTCTTTCTCCTTCTCTACTGTTAACATGTAGCTATAATTTGGTTTCTCTGACTTGGGATATTTTAAGGCAAAGGAGATATGAAAGCTTGAGGATGTGGAAAGGACTTTATCACAGGCTAGGGTTAGGCAAAAAAGAAGAAATGAAGTCATCTTTAAGGGAGCAACTGGAGAAGAACCCAGAGCTGTGCTACTGAAACTAGACACTCAGTGTCACTAAATGTCATCAAGGGACAACTTTATGAAGCACGTACATGTGATGGAAGCATTATCGATTAAAGTAGTATAGAAGAAAAACAGGCAATATTTAGAAATTGATACATATTTTTTAAAAAAGAGAATGATCCAAGAAACATACTTCTAGAAATGAGTTCATTAAAAAGAAAAAAATGTTATGTAAAAACACGTGGGAAGAAAAATGTGACAACAGAAAAGCCTTGTGTGGCTCTTATCTGTATGCGTTAGCAGTGCTAGAATAATGATGGTGAATGTACCAGTAAGAGAAAACATTCTAGAGATTTATAAGTAATACCATTTAAAATAGTCATTGGCACCTTTGTTAGTATATGACAACCCAAATGGACAATCATACCAATAGACATAAGTTATACAAAAAGACATGGAGTCTATTGAGAGAAGCAGGCCATACCCAAAATAATAGCTAATATTTACAGAGTTCTTACTCTGTGCCAGGCACTATGCAAAATGCTTTTGATGTATGGTCTCATTTAATTCTCACTGCAGTTTTTTGAGGCAGGGGCCTTGTACAGATGAAGCTTCAAGAGATTGAACAACTTTGTAAGATCTCACCAATAAGTAGCAGGCTTGGGTTTTGAATTCAGATCCTCTGAGTTTGTAGCCGTGTTCTGAACCACTCTGTTACTATAAGGGTGTTATTGCTGCTGCTATTAAAGTGATATAAGTAGTATTTTCATAGAGGGAACAGAAATTTCACTGATACAAGGAGTAACTTTTTACCTCAATGGCCTACATTTATTTTTACCTCATCTTCAAATAAACAATAAATAAAAATCAAAATGACAAATGACGTCTGCAATTTCTGAGTACTTCGTACATGCTAGGTAATGTATTTGACATGTATCATCTCATTTAATTATACTATGAACTCTGGGAGGCATTAAGTTAAATGATTAAGGAGGCAACTCAGAGTCATACAGCCTGGGTTCAAATACCATCTCTTGGCATTACTAGCTGGCTGGCTTCAGCAAGTCTTATTTTCACTGAACTTCAAGATCCCCACCTGTAAGTGGCAATAGTAATACCACCTTCATCATAAAGTGGTGAGGCTTAAATTGCTAATCAGAATAATGTCTGGAACATAGTAATTGCTCAACTGTTCGTTTTTTAAAAATATTCTAATCTAGGTGAGAAAATGGAGACTCAGAAGTTAAATAACCTGCTCAAGGTCAATAGTTCTCATACAGCAAAGATGGGATTCTGATCTTTCTATGCCACGAACCTCAGTCTTTGCTCTTAAGCCCTCTGTTTTACTACCCTCCTAGGATTTGACCTCACAACTCTGTTTTCTAAGTACCATTCAGGGTGCTTTTCCTCCTAATTTAATCTATGAACAGGTTGCCTGTTGAGCATGGATATGTCAAGGTTAAGGCAATGAATAAATTAGGAAATTGACACAGTTGCAGATGACCCATTTTTTAAAGATTGAATTTAAAAGCACTTTCTCTTCAAAAGAAACTGGATTAAGTAGAACTACCTGGTTTTACTAAAACATAGAACATCTATTTGAAGAAACATTTAGAATATTTTATTTCCATTGGTGGCTTGTTCATAAATGCATAACGTTAAAAAAGGAAGCAGAGCTTTTAGTTTCAGACTTTGAAGTTTTTTAAAAAAGAAGCACAATAGGCTGTATAATCCATATCCAAAGTGCAGGATAGCATGAAGAAGTACAAATAAAGCATGTCTCAAATGGTTATATTCAAGGGAATCTTGTTGTAAGGTAGTATTAAGAGCTGGTGTAATGAGCTCTTTATAAGTTAACTATATGACCTTAGGCTTTTATTTTCTGTAGGTTTTTTTTCTTTTAAAAATATTTTAGGAAACCATGATATATCAGAGACCATGAATTGTGTAATGGTGTGCATTTAACTAAAAGGAAAAATGTCAAACTTGGCCAATGGCAATGTCCTGAATATCCTGCCCCAAACCTGCTGGGGATCTCATCACAGAAAGACATTAATTTTGTGAATTTGTCACATTCAGGACCCAATCGCACTAAGCTCACGCACTGCTAGTGGTTTCTTCTCTCAGTTTTGGACTCAGAAACTTTTTACCCTAGTGTATAAAACGAGCAAACCAATTGATGAAGGTACAGTGAATCCCAAGACACATGTCACAGCTAACCCATAATCTCCCTGTAGGCACAGACAACAAATTATAGTCAGCTGGTTGCTTAGCAAGGCTATAACCAGCTGAGGTGAGTGAGTTACATGATTTAAATATTTAATGGCATGAGGATAAGATGGTTGATTATATCAATTCCACAAAAGAGCAAGACCTGCCGCTAGGACCAGATTCTCTAAACTATACTTGGATGGGCACTGCCAACTATGACTCCTCTGTGTGACCCTGGGCAAGTTCCTTGTCTCACTGTGTCTCAAGTTCCCTACCTGCAAAAAATGTGTGAGTAAATGGTTTGACAAAGTGCTTGGCCATGATATTCCATTATCATCTTCACTATCCAGGCTTCAACTGCCAACAGTCTCCTTTCTTCACACAGAGGCCATTGTATCTCTCTAAAGTGACTTTGCACATCTCTGATTTTTAAAGTGTAGTTCATAGAGGAAAACATTTTTTTCTGACTTCCAAGTTCTCGTAGGTTCCAAACCACATAAAGAATGCAATGATAATGGGGCTTTTTATTTTTTATTTTTTAGAGGGTATCCATGTAGCCAAGTCAAAAGTGGTTAGGCTCTTTCAGTGTTGATAAAATACATGGTATCCTGCCAAAAATCTGTAGAAAGGAGACCTGTCTATGTAAACTATCTATTTTTAACTTCTAAAAGACTATCCTCTGGTATTGTAGCTTTTCTTTCTTTCTTTTCCTTAAATATTTGTATCAGGATAAAAAGCATTGCCTTGCCTCAAATTTTTCATGAATATGTTTCACTTTCCAATAGAACAGAGCATGAGCATGAGCTTGCTGTTTTCCTCCTGATTTTAAAGACTGTGCTTGCAGGGAACAAAGAGTAGAGAACAAGTGGGCCTTTATGCTGCAAAGACGGTTGATAATTGACACCTGCTTCCAAACAATTACTGCATGTGCAGTATTTAATTCAGCTGTTTTTTGGCTTTGGCTTTTTATGAGAAAACAATTTTAGCATAACTCTGTAAATCTCTTTTCTCTCTTGGCCTCAGACTGTGTATTTAGAAACTATTATCCCGTTTGGGGTCAGATATTTGCTGGGGTAGTGCATTGTCTTAGTCTCTTTCTGCTGCTATAACCGACTGCCACAAACTGGGAAATTTACAAACAATACAAGTTTATTCAGCTACAGTTATGGGGGCTGGGGCGCTCAAGAGCATGGTGCCAACATATGGTAAGAGCCTTCATGCTGCCTCCTCCCATGGCAGAAGGACAGAAGGGGAAGAGAGTAAACATGAGAGTCATTAGCAAGAAGAGGCCAAACTTGCTTTTATAACAAGTCCACTGGGTTGATAACTCACCCACTCCCACGATGATGACATTAATCCATTAACGAGGGCCCAGCCCTCATGACCTAATCACCTCTTATTAGGCCCTATCCCTCCAACACTGTTGCATTGGGAATTAAGTTTCCAATATGGGAACTTAGGGGGACACATTCAAACCATAGCATGCCTGATCTAATTTCTTTTAGGAAAAAGTAAGCTATTACCTATGGAAATGTGGAGTTGGACTCATTAATTTAGTATTTTATTTTGAACATTTGGCAGCCATTTACTTGTTTTCATTCAAATCAAGAAGTTAGAGTTCCAAAGTAAATCATTTTCATGTTACGAGTCTTGACTTCACAGTGTTTCCCCTTGATGTTTCTGTGAAATGTGTTATCCTGGATTAGTACAAAATCAGGCCCCAATGCTTCAGTATTAAATATCACACAGCTGTATTAACTTTTTATGAGATGAAACTGAGCTGCAAAACATTATGTGTGGATTTTGGAGGGGATTGTTTCTGACTGGTGAGTTATGATGGCTGGATTTTTATCTATAGTACTAGAGTTGGGCTGATCGGATTAATGCATTTTAGGCACATAAACCTGAATTATAAAGAAGAGAAATATGTTCTCATTGCAAGCAATTCTTTATAAGTAATGATGTCACTGTATGAGCTTTTTAAGCTACTGAAATATAGTCCGGATGATTGGGAAAGGCTTATATTTCTCGATTCCCTGGGATCCTAATGTGCATATCTCTAAAAGGAAGCAGAATATAATGGCCTTGCAAGGGCTGTCTGTAGTTGATGGGACACCCAGTGCCATCAAATCATGGGCTGCACTAAATGTGATTAGGAGCTGTCACGATACATTTAGCCCTCATCAGTTAGAGAGAGAATCCGGGCCAAAGGTCATTTTCTACAGCAAAGTGGGCATTTAGTGCTTTTATTTGCACTAATGGTAAATGATGGTTAATGAAAATCATTTATAAACCTTGTCCAAACCAGTGTTTCTCTACTGAAAACAGAGGCTGGCTGCTTCTCGAAAGGACTGTAATTGCAATATGGTTGACACCATGTGATAGTAATTGGGCTTATAGCTTAATGAAGTCTGTGTCCAGTAACTCATTTCCACATAGTGGGAAAACAAGCCGAGGTAACAGCCCTTCCTGATGAGAACTTATATTCCTGCTTCATCTAGTTGACTTTTGTCACTTTGCACTTTGAAGTGAAATATTACCACCTTTGAAATGTGGTGCCCAGTCTGAGGCCTCATACTTTTGAATCATGGTCGACACATACTCTAATAATGATTAAGAGCCTTTCCAAGTATTCTAGTTGTTTTAAAGGTCATTTAATCTTTATGTAGCAGCTTAATTGAAAGTTTTTATCCTTCTTATACACCTGGCATTCATTTAGAGGGAAAGAAATATAATTACAGCAAGTTGATGAGAAATAATTTATTTGGCATTTCTTCTCTTTCCTCAGATTTTCATCTTACTCATAAAAATGTTCCTTCATTATATATCTTTCCCAATAGTTGGGTAAAGTGTCTTCTGGTGAGATTTAATGATGGCAGCTTCTTGAGTCGATTCTATTTCATCAATCAACTATTGGGAAACGGTGCCAGGCTACTCACTCATACTTTCTTTTAAATCATGGATATCTGAGGGAGAGAACCACCTGCTTGAAGGACTAGTATGGCCAGACCTTCCTTTCCACAGGTTCCACATCTGCAGATTCAACTAACTGCAAATCAGAAATATTAGAAAAATATACAAAATAAAAATACAAATAGGAAACAATGCACTATAACAACAATTTACATAGCATTTACATTGCATTAGGTATTGTAAGTAATCTAAATCTGACTTAAAGTTTATGGGAGGATGTGCATAGTTTATGGGCAAATAGTATGACTTTTTATATAAGGGACTGAGCATCTGCAGATTTTGATACCTGTGAAGGGTCCTGGAACCAATTCCCTGTGGATATTGGGGAACGACTGTATGACAATAAGAATGTTTCTGAAGACTTTCAACAGTCTGAAGATGTATAAATCATGGGGGATGATTTATACAGAACAGCTAATAATAACCATTTATTGAGATTTACTATTTGCTGAACACTGGGCAGGGCCTTTGATGTGCACAATCTCATTTAATCTTTGTAGTACTTTTATGAGGCCCATAGGGTCTCCCCATTTTACAGATGAGGAAAATGAGAAAGAGAGGTAGGTATCATGCTCAAAGGAGGCAGCTAATAAGCAGGGCTGCACCTAGCCGGTGTGGCACTGTGTGAAAATTAGAGAAAGGCTCTCACTCCAGTGATGGCTTGGCTAGCAGAGCACAGTAAGGCTTTTGGCCCCTGCTTGCACCTGCTGCCAGGTACCCTTGTATATTGCACAATCCATACAACGTATGTGGCAGCCCAGTTGGTGAGTGACAGATCCTGAGTTAAAGCCACAGCTGTAGACCATTGCTGTTCAATGGAAATAGAAATGTAATTTAAAATTTTCTAGTAGCCACATTTAAAAACGTAAAAAGAAGGAGGCGAAGGTATTTTTAAGAATACATTTTATTTAAAATTTTAACATGTAATCAGTATCAAAATGGTATGTTCTTTTTATTTTTAGTGAACTAGTCCTTGAAATCTAGTGGGCATGTGACATGTATAATACTCTCAGTTTGGACTAGTTACATTTCAAGTGCTCAACAGCCACACATGGCTAGTGGCTTAGACAGAGACAGTGCAGTTCTAGAGCTCCAAGTCTTAACATCTTCCCCTGCACTCATATTTTTCCAAAAAAAAAAAAAAAAAAGCTGAATTCAATAAAAGCATCCTCAAAAAAAAAAACTTATTAAAAACAGTAAGGCAGATCAGAAATTCCAAACCTCTCTCTGTTATCAGTATACTCAGGAAAGCTTGTTTTTGCATACGAAGAGTATATTTGCACTATTATTAATATATTACATATTATATTAATATAGTTACATGTTGAGGATATGGAGTCTGAGTATCTATTAATGGATTTTCAAAATTCTGTGGATCTTTTAGGTGCTGTCTTTTTGCCATTCCTTTTGTCTTTTACATTTTATTGAGAAGGTGGGCAAAGAATTCAAGAAGAAATAAGACCGAAACCAAAGAACTTTTGAATTTCTCAGCATTACTCTGGTAAGAGTAATGCAGTCCAGAAGCTTAAAGACATTTTTGGATGACTGGTTCAAGGATATTAGATGATGTTTATTCTCTGTAGAGTTAGACAGCATTACCAGAGGCACAAAAGTGCAGGCTGAGTGAACCCAGCTTTTCAAGTTGCAGTGGCTGCTAGCATGATTTAGTGAGTTAATTTTAATTTATAGAATTTTTTTCTTCATCTACTTTATTCTTTTTGGTAATAGAGTATGAATCAGGCTGAATGTCATCAGTCTGAGACTAGTAATATCTTTTTGGAAAATGCTCAAGATTCTTTTGAAACTCTCTGGAAAGTGGTGACATCACTTGAAAGGGTTTATAGAGCTTTAATTACTAATTGATTACTACAATTACAATCTGGGAAAATTGCCATACAATGGAGAGTGGTACTTGGGTGGCATGGCCTGGTTTCCTTGAAGCAAGGACAGCAGTGAATAGTGTAGCATTTTGGGAAGAAGACAGGCATTACAATCTTAGGTTTGCTATGACCTCTTTTAATTTTCTTATTAGAAACATGAAAGAATGATCCCTATTACGATTGTCATGAAGAACTAATGAGAATTTATGGAAAACATCAAGCTCTGTGCTGGCAGAAAGAAAAAAATTCATAAATTGCAGCCTTCACCCTTTCTAATAAAACTTATTATCATAACTTTTTGAGTTGGTTATATATTTTTTCCCATCAAAACAAAATTATTAACAATTATGGTTTATTGTTAACAAAAAGTATCATCCAGCACTCAGGATCATGATCCTACCACATAGCTTATGCTACTAAAAACACAACAGTATCATTCTCAGGAAAAAAGAATGAATTGAGAAGTTGTCAAAATAAATTCAAATAAAGATGACATGAATTATATAGGATTATACTGGACAAAAATAATTTTTTGGCTCTCATAGGAGTGGAAAGATTTCCAAAACCTAAAGAAATATGTATATTTTTTCTACAAAAAAGTGCTAAAAATGATTACAATCTGTTTTTTTCCTTTCTTATTTCTTTTTTTCTTTTCTTTTTGCCCTTTTGTCCTCCCTTCCTTCCTTTGAGGAAATGGGTTAAGTTGGTGAAAGTTTAGGCTTGAAGTTTTGTGTGTGGAGCAGGGAGCCTTGTGATTAAAATGTTTTAACTCACAGATCAAGGTGATGTATGTGGGTTATGGCTGTGGGGGTATTTTTATTCCAGAACTGTTATTATTTTGAGTTACCCAGTTCTGGATAGTTGTGTAAAATGCAAATGCTCCCAATCCTAATTTGAATCATGGTCGACACATACTCTAATAATGATTAATAGCCTTTCCAAGTATTCTAGTTGTTTTAAAGGTCATTTAATCTTTATGTGATTGAGCTGTGTTCTCCAACTCTTTGGAGTGGCCACCAAATACCCTTAAATAATGATTACATATTATAGTAAGAGCCAAATAAAACAGCACTTAGGTATAGTTGAACACTTCACTTAAGTATCACTTAAGAACCTTTGGTGTAAGCAACAGATCCCAATTCTGTGCAAGTCAAGAAATAAGAGAGTTTAGAGAAGGGCTGCTGAGCAGATAAATGCCAGAATAGCTGGATGATCCATGGCAATAGATTAGGAACAGGCGACTCTTGGCGTTCAGCAATAGGATCTACCTAATTGTTTCATCATTTATCATCTTATGCCACTTTACTAAAGATTAGAAGTTACAGTAAAGCGTCCAGTGACCGAAGCTTGGATTACTTGACTGCATCCTTGGATGGGCCGAGGTATAACTGGCTTTATAATGTCACCAAGACTGAATATTGCATGTGGACGCTGAGTAGCCAAGCTAGTCAATCGATAAATGTCTACCACAGATACAATTTTCACTCAGGAGCAATTTCTATTAACAACTGCTTCCATTTACACTAATTTTCATTTAAGTCTCAATAATCCTAATGCTTTAATTCTTCTTGCTTCCTTTCATGGGGTCAGAAGTCCTTCTGTGGCTTAGTCACTGCTGAGTCTCTGGTGCCTTGGTATTCCACACTTTGCCACAAACTCAGCAGCTGTTAAAAATTTCTCAGTGGAATGCTGCATTTTTCTTTCCAGTTTTCCTGATCTCCATCTGTTTGCCAAAAAGCCAAGAAAGAAAAGAAAAAAATATATATTATGGCTTAAGAAAACAAAACACAGCTCATCATGGTCTTTATATACTAAGCTTCTCTTAATGATTCATAGTATTATCTTAGTCTCATCTCTCTTTTCTTATTTTCTGCACTTGAAAACTACCTTTGAAACACACACACACACACACACACACACACACACACACGCACATACTCATACACAATGACATTATTATATAACTGTCGTGGAGTTTAGCTTTTTTTTTTTTTCCTCCAGCAGTGAAACCTGATCAGTACCGTTGTAAGTTAATGCCCATAGATCATGTCAAACATGATTGTGTGGTTGATGAATACAGTGAAGAGGTCTGCCTGGTGTTTCCCACACATCTCTTTGAGGTGCTACAAAGATAATGTTGACATTTTAATGTAGTGTCAATACATATTATAATTCAGAGAACATTTTGCATAATGTTAGGCACATAATAGGAGGTCAATAAATTCATGTTATTGATTGATTGATGCAGCACCTGTACGGCATAATTACTTATCCTTCAAGACAATTATTAGGATCTGGCTGGTAATGGAAGCTATGAAATACCAAAGTTTTGTTAGAGCTAATTTCTTTTCTTCTGGAAAATGGTTGTCATTTTTGAACTGTTTTAGCCATAGCTGTCGATTTAGGAGATTCTCAGAGTGAGACTATGAAGTGAACTGTGGAATACACAATTTGTGTTGCTGCATCATGTCTAAACAGTTATATGAGGGAAATAAGCCAAACCCTACACTGCTATAGGAATTCTTGCACATGTCCTCAAGCTTTCTCAATAATTTGTAGATTACGGCTGTGGTTTTGCAGTCCATCATTCATTTATCTTTCCTCGTAATTTTTTACAGGTAACTCCTATTCTAGCATTTCGACATGTGAATGTGTGATACCACAGCCCTAGAAATGGAGATCTGGTAGATTTAAGCTAAGAAAATTGAAACTATTGGTAAAGAGGAGTGGATTATTAAAAACCAAATTTCACAGAGATTCTTTTAATGCTCTAACCACAGTTGAATCTGGTAGCACTCTTTCACCAATTCAAGATAAATAAAATGTATTGGCTCACATAAGTCAGACATTCTGGGGTATGACTGATTTTAAGGCTCAGTTGTCTTCAGGGCTCAGATTTAGTTCTTCTTTATCTCTTGGCTTCATTGTCTGTGTATTTGCTCCATTTTTTTTTGTTATTATACTTTAAGTTCTAGGTTACATGTGCACAATATGCAGGTTTGTTACACAGGTATACATGTGCCATGTTGGTTTGCTGCACACATCGACTCGTCATTTACATTAGGTATTTCTCCTAATTCTATCCCTCCCCGAGCCCCCAACCCCCTGACAGGCCCTGGTGTGTGATGTTCCCCACCCTGTGTCCAAGTGTTCTCATTGCTCAGTTCCCACCAATGAGTGAGAACATGTGGTGTTTGGTTTTCTGTCCTTGTGATAGTATGCTGAGGATGATGGTTTCCAGCTTCATATATGTCCCAACATGAACTCATCCTTTTTTTTGGCTGCATAGTATTCCAGGGTGTACATGTGCCACATTTTCTTAATCCAGTCTATCATTGATGGACATTTGGGTTGGTTCCAAGTCTTTGCTATTGTGAATAGTGCTGCAATAAACATATGTGTGCATGTATCTTTACAGTAGCATGATTTATAATCTTTTGGGTATATACCCAGTAATGGGATGGCTGGGTCAAATGGTATTTCTAGTTCTAGATCCCTGAGGAATCGCCATACTGACTTTCACAATGGTTGAATTAATTTACACTCCCACCAAGAGTGTAAAAATGTTCCTATTTCTCCACATCCTCTCCAGCATCTGTTGTTTCCCGACTTTTTAATGATTGCCATTCTAACTGGTGTGAGATGGTATCTCATGATGGTTTTGATTTGCATTTCTCTGATGATCAGTGATGATGAGCATTTTTTCATGTGTCTGTTGGCTGCATAAATGTCTTCTTTTGAGAAGTGTTTGTTCATATCCTTTGCCTACTTTTTGATGTGGTTGTTTGTTTTTTTCTTGTAAATTTGTTTAAGTTCTTTGTAGATTCTGGTTATTAGCCCTTTGTCAGATGAGTAGATTGCAAAAATTTTCTCCCATTCTGTAGGTTGCCTGTTCACTCTGATGGTAGTTTGTTATGCTGTGCAGAAGCTCTTTAGTTTAATTAGATCCCATTTGTCAATTCCGGCTTTTGTTACCATTGCTTTTGGTGTTGTAGACATGAAGTCCTTGCCCATGCCTATGTCCTGAGTGGTATTGCCTAGGTTTTCTTCTAGGGTTTTTATGGCTTTAGGTCTAACATTTAAGTCTTTAATCCATCTTGAATTAATTTTTGTATAAGGTGTAAGGAAGGGATCCAGTTTCAGCTTTCTACATATGGCTAGTCAGTTTTCCCAGCACCATTTATTAAATAGGGAATCCTTCCCCTATTGCTTGTTTTTGTCAGGTTTGTCAAAGATCAGGTGGTTGTAGATATGCGGCATTATTTCTGAGGGCTCTGTTCTGTTCCATTGGTGTATATATCTGTTTTAGTACCAGTATCACGCTGTTTTGGTTACTGTAGCCTTGTAGTATAGTTTGAAGTGAGGTAGTGTGATGCCTCCAGCTTTGTTCTTTTGGCTTAGGATTGACTTGGCGATGTGGGCTCTTTTTGGTTCCATGTGAACTTTAAAGTAGTTTTTTCCAATTCTGTGAAGAATGTCATTGGTAGCTTGATGGGGATGGTATTGACAATGTGGGCTCTTTTTTAAAAAAATACATAGACTGGCAAATTGGATAACAAGTCAAGACCCATCAGTGTGTTGTATTCAGGAGACCAGTCTCAGGTGCAGAGACACACATAGGCTCAAAATAGAGGGATGGAGGAAGATCTACCAAACAAATAGAAAATGAAAAAAAAGCAGGGGTTGCAATCCTAGTCTCTGATAAAACACTTTAAACCCACAAAGATCAAAAAAGACAAAGAAGGTCATTACATAATGTTAAAGGGATCAATTCAACAAGTAGAGCTAACTATCCTAAATATATATGCACCCAATACAGAAGCACCCACATTCATAAAGCAGGTCCTTAGAGACCGACAAAAAGACTTAGACTCCCACACAATAGTAATGGGAGACTTTAACACCCCACTGTCAGTATTAGACAGATCAATGAGACAGAAGGTTAACAAGGATATCCAGGACTTGAATTCAGCTCTGCACCAACAGGACCTAATAGACATCTACAGAACTCTCCACACCAAATCAACAGAATATACATTCTTCTCAGTACCACATCATGCATATTCTAAAATTGACCACATAATTGGAAGTAAATCACTCCTCAGCAAATGTAAAAGAACAGAAATCCCAACAAACTGTCTCTCAGACCACAGTGCAATCAAACTAGAACTCAGATTAAGAAACTCACTCAAAACCACACAACTATATGGAAACTGAACAACCTGCTCCTGAATGACTACTGGGTAAATAATGAAATGAAGGCAGAAATAAAGATGTTCTTTGAAACCAATGAGAACAAGGACACAACATACCAGAATCTCTGGGACACATTCAAAGCAGTGTGTAGAGGGAAATTTATAGCACTAAATGCCCACAAGAGAAATCAGGAAAGATCTAAAATCAACACCCTAACATCACAATTAAGAGAACTAGAGAAGCAAGAGCAAACACATTCAAAAGCTAGCAGAAGGCAAGAAATAACTAAGGTCAGAGCAGAACTGAAGGAGATAGAGACACAAAAAAAACCCTTCAAAAAATCAATGAATCCAGGAGCTGATTTTTTGAAAAGATGAACAAAATTGATAGACCGCTAGCAAGACTAGTAAAGAAGAAAAGAGAGAAGAATCAAATAGATGCAATAAAAAATGATAAAGGGGATATCACCACTGATCCCACAGAAATACAAACTACCATCAGAGAATACTATAAACACCTCTATGCAAATAAACTAGAAAATCTAGAAGAAATGGATAAATTCCTGGACACATACACCCTCCCAAAACTAAACTAGGAAGAAGTTGAATCTCTGAATAGACCAATAACAGGCTCTGAAATTGAGGCAACAATTAATAACCTACAAATCAAAAAAAGTCAAGGACCAGACAGATTCATAGTCGAATTCTACCAGAGGTACAAACAGGAGGTGGTACCATTCGTTCTGAAACTATTCCAGTCAATAGAAAACGAGGGAATCCTCCCTAACTCATTTTATGAGGCCAGCATCTTCCTGATACCAAAGCCTGGCAGAGACACAACCAAAAAAGAATTTTAGACCAATATCCCTGATGAACATCGATGCAAAAATCCTCAGTAAAATAACTGGCAAACCGAATCCAGCAGCACATCAAAAAGTTTATCTACCACAATCAAGTCAGCTTCATCCCTGGGATGCAAGGCTGATTCAACATACACAAATCGATAATCGTTATCCATCACATAAACAGAACCGACGACAAAAACCACATGATTATCTCAATAGATGCAGAAAAGGCCTTTGACAAAATTCAACAGTGCTTCATGTTAAAAAATCTCAATAAACTGGGTATTGATGGAACATATCTCAAAATAATAAGAGGTATTTATGACAGACTCACAGCCAGTATTATACTGAATGGGCAAAAGCTAGAAGCATTCCCTTTGAAAACTGGCACAAGACAAGGATGTCCTCTCTCACCACTCCTATTCAACATAGTGTTGGAAGTTCTGGCCAGGGTACTCAGGCAAGAGAAAGAAATAAAGGGTATTCAATTAGGAAAAGAGAAAGTCAAATTGTCCCTGTTTGCAGATGACATGATTGTATATCCAGAAAAGCCCATCGTCTCAGCACAAAATCTCCTTAAGCTGATAAGTAACTTCAGCAAAGTCTCAGGATACAAAATCAATGTGCAAAAATCTCAAGCATTCCTATACACCAATAACAGACAAACAGAGAGCCAAACCATGAGTTAACTCCCATTCACAATTGCAACAAAGAGAATAAAATACCTAGGAATCTAACTTACAAGGCATGTGAATGACCTCTTCAAGGAGAGCTGCAAACCACTGCTCACCAAAATCAAAGAGGACACAAACAAATGGAAGAACATTCCATGCTCATGGATAGGAAGAATCAATATCATGAAAATGGCCATAGTCCCCAAGGTAATTTATAGATTCAATGCCATCGCCATTAAGCTACCAATGACTTTCTCTGCAGAATTGGAAAAAACTACCTTAAAGTTTATATGCTCCATTCTTTTCTGGTCACAGACAGCTGCCAGACATGGCATTGCACCTGTTGTGAGAAGTGGAAGTTTCTTTTGTGGAAGTCTGAGCATTCTTGGTGGCTCTGAATAGGTAATGCATCCATCCCTGGATGATTGATTCACTGTGGTCAAAATGAATACCAAGTCTTAATTGGCTTGGGTCTGAGGTTTGTGCCCCATGCCTGCAGTTTGGGGTTGTATTCCTTCTCAAATTACATCCAAGTATGCTCACATTGACATATTGTATATATAGTATCTAACATAATATAGATAAAATAGTAGGACATGATGAAAACATTGATTTGGCTACTTTTTGGCATTGTAGGTAGGTTAAGCTTTTTTTGCTCTTTCTTCTTTGTGGTTTCTAAATTTTCAGATGTGAGAGTATAAAATTTTCATAAGTAGAAAGGTATTAATTGCAATTACACTATATTAGTAAAATAACTTATTTTGGATTCTTTAAAAATAATTTAAGATTTTTTTCTTCCTGACTTTTCCTTTGCATTTGTCTTAGAAAATCCTTGTCACTAAAAAGTTAAATATTTGCCTATGGTCTATCATTTATAAATTAATTTTTCAGTATCTTTGAAATTTATTTGGGTATATGGTATAAGGTGAGACTTTAATTTTATTTTCTTTTTTTCCAAATTGGCAAATTTTTGAAATTTTATTCTTTCTCCATTGATTTGGAAGGCTTATTTTCTTGTGCTTTTTTTTTTTCTAAACTATGCCAAGGTTCTTCTAGAAAAATTATCTGTTGACCTTATGTTAGCCAACCCCATACGGCTGAAGGAAGGAGGTAGCCAAGTGTGAAGATTTGAGAAAACAAGAAAGAAAGCTAATGTTCCCTGCCCGGATAGCTGTATGGTTCCTTGGAGGTAGCATTACTTCCAAAAACCAAAACTCTACAATCATGTGAGAGCATTGTTTCCTCTCCCCAAATAATTCCTACTGGAACACCTGTTAATGTCGGAGAACGCTGCTGATCAAACATGGGAAGCCATTTGTAAACACCTGGGAGAAATCAGTGAGCAGCCCTGCCAAATTCACTTCTAATCCCACGTGGCAAACTTTACAGATTCAGAACTCTGTGGAAAATATTCATTACTGTAAAAAGTAGTCCTTGTTTGTGCATAAACAAGACATTTACTG
Organism: Nomascus leucogenys; assembly: GCF_006542625.1. Taxonomy (NCBI): domain Eukaryota; kingdom Metazoa; phylum Chordata; class Mammalia; order Primates; family Hylobatidae; genus Nomascus; species Nomascus leucogenys. Next base: position 122,831,631 of record NC_044384.1, on the reverse strand, counting down.
GAAATGTGTTTTAATTGTTCACATATTTGCCGAGAACCTTTTTTAATTTTGCCAACAAAGTTTTATATTTCAGAACATAATTTTCACCATTTTGGAACAGTTTTTAGTATGGTCTTAGAATGAAAGATTTTGATGTAATACAGATATGAAATGTTATAAATGATTTAAAAGAAACTTTCCTAGCATCTCCCATAACAGTGACACCTGAAAAAGATAATTGCAGTGGACATTCCATTGTTGATACAATCCGAGACAGTTCTTAAAGGCTTAATGATCTTTCCATTAGTATGTTTAAATCCTACATGGAAACATCCCTGGAGTTATTTCAACTTTAGAAGCTCCATTGAGGTCAGTAAGAATCTTGCTTTGGAAGGACTGCGTTTTTAAAAATAATATTGAATATTTTGTGCTTACCCAAATCAAGACTACTGTGGATTTTTTTCAATAAAATCCTGTAGAATTCTGTTTATTTCAAAATCTCCTTTCAGCATTCCCCTTATAGTTTGCAACCATCCCAACTCAATTTTCTTAAAATTACTTCTCATACAAATATCAACGTTATTCTTTTTAAAGGACCAATTGCATTCAGTGTCATGTCTCCAACACTTTGTAGGAAATGTAATCTCCATGAATGCGCTAGAGTTTTCTCCTTGAGACTTGTGGACTGAATGAGACCGTCTGCATACATATGTTTAGCATCTTATTTAGATGTTTTTTAGTGTGTGTTCAACTGATAATCAAGACTCAGGGCTGTTAATAGATGGGTTTCTCTTGTAAGTGAACTGTGTTTCCTATGGTGAAAAGCAAAATTCCCTGTGCCAAATCTCCGAACTCTTAGGATATTGTGTATATAAAGTCAATTGGCATGCTTAGCTTGAGTCTCTGTGATAAAATATCTAGAACATGTCAGATGCTGGCTCCCCCTGTAAATTGGAAATAGGTCACGTCACATCTTAGGCATTATCAGAGTGAGTTCATGATCATATTCCATTTTGGATTTATGATTATGAACCTAAACATGAGCCCATGTATGGGGCTGGTTAAAGGTTATTTTATAGATATTCCACTCTTCTTGGCTTCTGAGCCCAGCTGTGGTGTGATGATTATTGCCTCCATGTTGAATGTTCTTCCTGCACTCCTGCTCTGTCAGGGGAAACACTTGCAACACTTTGGATATGGCTAATTCTTATTTATTGATTTGCATGGTGTGCCATGTACTTCTGAAAATAAGGTTGCTGTATTATAATTAAATGAAGATTATTTGTCTGTTGCAAATACTTAGCAAAAACAAAACAAAATTCAACAAACTAATGCCAAAAGTGCATTATTATTTAGGTCACAATTATCTAATGCGTATTTATCTATGTTCCTCAATAAGAATATTCATTTGTTTTCTTCTTTCTTGTGAGCCAGAATTGTCATAATTTCTATAACCCCAGTGCAGAATTCAGGATTCAGCCAGATGAATGGAAACTCAGCTGAGAGATGAGAGCAAAGCCTGATGAGGAAGGGACCTTTATCTGGGTGAAGGGAAGGTGATGTGATCCTTTGGGTGGGAAGACATCTTTCACTCTTAGGATATATCCTGGTGTGTTTAAAGCTGTGTTGTACATTTACGAAGCCACATAGGGGATCATTAATCTGATTGAATGGTTGATGGGGAGCAATTGCCATAGACTTAGGGCTTTGAAGGGGCCACTGCCGTCAGAGGTCCAGGAGAGCCAGGGCAAAGGGGCTGCTATTTCAGGATATCCACAGAGACAGCACAACCACAGAAGGAAACTTGTTCTAGGATTCAGGCCTGAGCTTAGCAGCAGCAAACTTCTTTCCAAAACAATAAATAATTATACAGGTGGATTTTGCAGAACTAGTGTAAGTAATAGATTCCTCTTAATATGGAACTTCAACTATTTAATTTTCCTTTAAAAAAGCTGAGCCTTATCTTGTTAAGAAGAAATATATTTTAAGTATAAAAATGACTGTGGCACACTTATTTATATGTTAAACTAAATTAATGCTAACGTGCTTTATTGTTAAAATAATTGTATATCTTTTTAAGAATAAGATAAATGTTTATATAGCTGTATATGGGCGTGATATTAATTTATTTGTAGGGGATTTAAAAATCATTATTTTGATAGCTGGTACTAAAGTTTTTTTCTAGTGACAAAACTGTTTTTGTTTAGGGGAATATTCAGGGCTAGGCAAAGCCTTGAAGTCAATGTTTGTGAGAAAAATATTAAACAAATAGCTAAATATATTTGTATACCCAATGAGCAAGAATGGCTATGGGAGCGGTGCATGAAAGAGAGAAGATAAGAAAGAGGAATGGGAAGAAGAAAGTGAATGAGTCAGACAACATGGTGGGATGATGTCATCTACAAATGGAGGTGGCCATAGAGAAATTCCTAGTGTTAGGTAGGCTAAGAAACATTTTAAGTTATATTCAGTGGCAGCCAGCAAGGTGGCAATACCTTGCAGGGCTGGGGCAAGATTCTGTAGGCTATATATGCTCTGAATCAGCGTCCACTATATGGTGCTGTTTCTCCCATAGCCAGGATCAAGGTCCAAGAATTAAGGGGTGGAAATGGGAGTGGTACCGCTCAGTATTACTCCTCGTGAACCACTAGCAAAATTTTTGCTTTCTGTTCTTGAGACCTGATGCTCTGCTGGCCTAGAGGTCTTAGTTCTAGAAGGAGGAATGTTTCTGCTAGGAGGCACAACAGTGATTCTATTGAACTGAAATTTAAGACTGCTGCTAGCCACTTTGCATTTAAATCAACAGGCAAAGAAGGGAGTTACTATGTTGGTTTGGGTGAGTGATACTAGGGATCAAGAAGAAATCAGACTGCAACTCTACAATGTTGGTGAGGAAGAGGATGTCTGGAATATAGAGATCCCTTAGGGTGTCTCTTAGAATTACCACGCCTTGTGATTAAGGCTAATGGAAAACCACACCTTAATCTAGGCAGGACTACTGATGGCCCAGACCCTTCAGTAATCAAGGTTTGGGTCACCCACCAGGTAAAGAACCATGACTAGATGGCCAAATGATCAGTTACAGAAATAAGGACTATAATTGCCATTAGTATTTCCTCCTTATTTTGTTATGAATACTTTTGTGTGTATATATAATTATATTATGCAAATATCCTTGTTTTCTTTCCTGTCTTATTCCCTTATCATGTAACACATGTTGACTTTACATCAGTATTTAAGTATTGTTAATTTTACATCATGGTATTTAAGTTATAAAACATCAGGACAAGAGTAAACATCACTCAAGGACCTTACCTCCTCTTCTGAGAAAGAGCTTAGTTGGCACTTTTGGTTGTATGCAGAATAAGAGAAATTATGATGTTGTTATTGTCTTTCTTTGGAAATTAAGTATGGCTTATGCCAAATAGACAAGGGGTGAGTTTGTGATGGTTTTATTTATTTATTTATTTATTTTTATTTATTTATTTTTTTGAGATGGAGTCTTCCTCTGTCACCCAGTCTGGAGTGTAGTGGCGTGATTTCAGCTCACTGCATCCTCCACCTCCCGGGTTCAAGCGATTATCCTGCCTCAGCCTCCTGAGTAGTTGGGACTACAGGCATGTACCACCATGCCCAGCTAAGTTTTCTATTTTTAGTAGAGACAGGGTTTAGCCATGTTGGCCAGGTGGGTCTGGAACTCCTGACCTCAGGTAATCCACCCACCTCAGCCTCCCAAAGTGCTGGGATTATAGGCATGAGCCACTGTGTCCGGACCGTGTAATGGTTAATTTTATGTCAACTTCACTGGACTAAGGAATGCCCAGATAGCTGGTAAAACGTTTCTGGGTATGCCTATAAGGGTGTTTCTGGAAGAGACCAGCATTCAAATTGGTGAACTGAGTAAAGGCATATGGCTTTCTCCAGTGGGGGTGGGTATCATCCAATTTGTGGAGGTCCTGAATAAAATAAAAGGGCAGGGGAAGGGTAAATTTGCTCACTGCTTGGGCTAAGACATTCATCTTCTGCTGTCAGACATGACCTCCTTTTTCCTAGACTTTCAGACTTAGATCAGGACTTACAGACTTCGCCTCCTTTTTCCTAGACTCAGATCGGGACTTACACTAATGGCTCCCAAGTTCTTGGGCCTTTGGATTTGGATTGAATTACACCATCAGGTTTTCTGTTTTGCCATCGTACAGACAACAGGTTGTGGGACTTATCTGCCTTCCTAACCGCTTGAGCCAATTCTTATAATAATTTCCACACACACACACACACACACACACACACACACACACACACACACTGTTGGTTTTGATTCTTTGGGGAATCCTGAGTAATACAATGTGAAAAAGTCTAATGCTCAAACTTTTATGTGTGTGGCTGCTTTTTAAAGCTATTAGTAAAGGCTGGCACACACCCCAGTGCATGGTTGGGGTAACACAGTGCCTGAATTCCAAGACAGGGGTGGCAGAGAGGCGAGATCAGTGCTGCACAAGGTAAGTCTTGTGTGAGATGTGGAGTAAGTCCTATGGACCCATGGTGGCCTTGAGACAAAAATCCGCCCCCTAGGGATTTGAAGACAATTTCTGGAGATTACTGAACTTTCTCGAGGGCAGGATAAAAGGAGATGGAGCCAATTTTATATAAATCAGAAAGGAAAGGATGGGTGGAAGGGTAGATGGGTGGGTGAGTATGAAGTAGAAACACATTGCTTGGTTAATTTAGAATTCCATTACTCAAGTTTTCATCTCTACAGGGCAATGGTGTAATTCTGGCCAATGTTGTCATAAAAAAATAAGGAACATGAGGGCAGTCTGGAGAAGGCTATTAGAGGCTTTCTGGTTCAGAGGGCTCTGCATGGACCCACTCAAATGGTCAGGGCCCACTAGATGTAAACATGAAGCCCTCTTGAGATCCAAGGAGTAAATAAACCTAATACTGAACACCTTTCACTCTCTGCATCCCAAGGAGACAGCTTCCTTTAGTGCTCCTCTGCATTATCCCCACCTGCCAATGCCCAGAGGGAGAGAGAGTGAAATACTTTTTCATTTCTCTGCCCTCATTTAAAACTCTCTCCTTCAGCTGATTTTGTCAGAAACACTTCTATGACTTTTTAGAGGAGACTGACGATGCAGTTAAATGTCAATGAGTTGAATTAATTAATGTGGGTTACTATGGAATAAGGGCAGTTGTTCATTCATTTTGGTCCTATTGAGATATATAACTCCAAAACATAGGTTTCAACAGTTTTCTCCCCCCTCGGTTTGCTAGCAGCTTATCACCAAACAAGTCACTGAACTTAATTAAAATGCACACGTGAGGAATATTTCATAGGTAACCATGTGGATTTTAATTGTACATGTCTTGATTATCCTATGCGGGAACCATTTTATCCAAACTTTTACTAGTAAGTTCTTTGGCACTTACCTAGTACTAAGGAGAGTTAAGTCATTACAAAGGAAATATAAACAAGTACTTGGCTTTTGATGACCTTTTGGCGTTATGTTCTCTAGTTGTTTCACATGTGTTACTCTTATAATCGAGCCCTTGTCATATTCTGCTTGTGTTCTCAGGGGTACCTCACATTCTTTGGGGATGCAAAGTAGACATTGAATAAACATTTACTGAATTGCATTCAGCTATGAAGGTAATTCTGCAATGACATGATGTATAATCTCTTAGCTTAGCTCTCGGTTTATCTGTTGTGTTGAATCTTGACTATACATGCTTGAATCCATGCATGCTATAATTTCCTTGTCAACTTTGAACTACATGCATCTCTTGGGCAGAGATTTAATAGATTGATTAGTGTAGAAATGGATAGAATAGTGTAGGTGCTAAGAACCAGGCTCCCTGGGTTCAGATACTGGCTTGCTTGCCTGAATAACCTTGGAAATTTACTTACCACTCAGTGGCTCAGTTTCCCGATTTGTAAAATGGAAATAATAACAGTTCCTACCTCATAATCTTGATGGGAGAATAAAATGAATTTTTGTATGTATGTGTATATATTTTTATGTGTATGTATATTTATATATTTTGATATGTATATATATTTTTATATAAGCTTGTGTATATACATGTATATATATTTTGATGTGTGTTAATGTATATGTATTTATATATTTTGATATGTGTGATATATATATAAACACACAGCTCTAAAAACAGTACATGGCATGTAAGTGTTATAAAATTGTTATTATTGTTACTATTAAATTTTTTAGTGTTTAATATGGTGTAAGTCAGGGCATATCTTTTTTCTCTTTTTCATTCAGGAGGCATATTCTTATTGTTTATTTGGACAGTGAATTGCTATAAAAACTGGAAATATCACTATGAATTTGGGGTTTTTCCTGAGTGTCTTAGGGTGGTACTAAATAACAGTAGCTTTTGCCCGGCCTCTGGAAGCACCCATCTGCCCAGGACCAGTGCTGCTCTTATGTGAAAAGCAGAAAGGCCTAAACTTGTCTAGGAACTTCCCATCTGCGTTCATCATTCTTTGTCTAGCTGCAGCCTGAGTGGGCGCATTTATCCATTTTGATTAGAAGGTGAATCAATAGTCAAGCATACAGAGTCCCTCAGGCTCAGTCTTAGAGCTGCTTTCAGCTTAAGGAAAAGGAAAATATTCTCCTCCCTCCTTTTGTATCATTTCTTACTGGAATCAGATGTTGGATGAAGTGCCTTGGTGCCCTGATGAGTGACGTATGAAGATTCCTGCACACCCTCCTACCTTTACATCATTTGAGAACTCCAGGTCGACTGCATGATTTGTTTGGTTGTGTTATAAATCTGAAGTGCCACGTGACAATGCCCCAGAAATGTTTTCAGGGAATGTAACTTTATAAGGCTTCAAGGGCTGGTTACAATGATGTTGACCAAATAAAGAAATAATCAACAGAAAACTCATGTGATGAGTCATTCAATGAATTTTTATTGAGCACTTAGTATATTCCAGACCCACTATGGGTCAAATCTATGCCTGTTTTCTTATATGACCCACAAGCTAGGAATGATCTTTGTAGTTTTAAATGGATAAAAAAAATCAAAAGAATATTCTGTGAAATGTGAAAATTATATACAACTCAAAATTCAGTGTCCATAAATAAAGTCTTATTGGTACCCCGCCACTTTTGTTTACTGCTCTCTCTGTTGCTTTCTGCCCTAAAACAGCTGGACCAAGTACCTGCCAAAAAGATGCTATAGCTTCAGAGGCATGAAACATTTACTATGTGGCTTTTTTTTTTTTTTTTTTTTCTGAGACGGAGTCTCACTCTGTCGCTCACGTGGGCTGGAGTGCAGTGGCACGATCTCGGCTCACTGCAACCTCCACCTCCCAGGTTCAAGCGATTCTCCTGCCTCAGCCTCCTGAGTAGCTGGGATTACAGGTGCCCGCCACTACGCCCAACTAATTTTTTGTATTTTTAGTAGAGACGGGGGTTTCACCATGTTGGCCAGGCTGGTCTCAAACTCCTGACCTTGTGATTTGCCCGCCTCGGCCTCCCAAAGTGCTAGAATTACATGCATGAGCCACTGCACCTGGCCTACTATCTGGCCTTTTAAAGAAAAGCCTTACCAACCCTTGGCCTTCATCAACAGATGCCCTACCCTCTGCTTCTTGCTGGGCTTGGCCAAGCAGAGGGCAAGGGAGCACAGACTTTGGGGAATTAATTCTCCAGCTGCCTCTCTTTGGGGTCTCTGTCAATTGCCTAAATTAGCTCCTGAAGATCACAGAGCCTGCCAGATGGTCTTTGGAATACAAAACCCTTTTCTTCATGTGCCAGCATCTGCTTTTCCCCTTACCCCTCTAGGCTTAGGGGGTGCTAATGTCCCTCACTGTTCCTAGGCCCTGGTTACTGCACCATCCCTATGGTTTCTCCATCCTCTGTCCCCACTTTTGTAAATAGTCCCTTTATTAAGCAAACCTCAATTTGCAAGATTTCTTTGTAATAATGTATTTCTTGCTTGGCACCTCCTAGGTAATAATACAGAAATAAATCAGAGATTAAGATAATTTAATGAAAATGAAATATTAAATAGAACATGAAATAGGGTGATGTGCTAACGGAGAGAGTGAATGGCCAGAGAGGCCTCTTGGGGAAGTGAAGTTTGAATGCTGAGAAGAAAAGTGTGAGGAAGTGATCTGGAGAGATGGTATTTCAGAGTGGAGAAGCACCTGGTGTACAATTTTTAAGGTGCTTAGATTATAGGAAGAAGGCCTGTAGGCTAGAGGACAGTAAGTCATATAAAATGAGGAGCGAGATAAGCAGGAGCCAGTTTCCATATGTCCTGATGGGTTAGCAAAAATTAACTATTACTCAGATTCCATGTTATCACACGTTTCTCATGTAAATCTAATGAAAAAAAGGTGTTAGTCATGCTGATTCAAATAGCTTTATGTAATTGTTATAATTTTTTGTAAATTAGATGTGAGATAAGGATTTTATTATAAATATAATGGGAATATTTAAGAAAGTATGGCATAAAAGGATTTAAAAAGAATCACGCTGGCTATTTTTTGGAGGGGAATTTTTTGATGGCAAGAAAGGCTCTAGAAACACTGGTAAAAGGCTGAGCTTACTGCAGTAATGAGCAGGTCTCCAACCAGAAGGTCATAGCTGAATGTTGCTATTAATTTCTGTTCTGTTAACCTCCAGTGGAACTTTGGAGATGTTATGGTACTCAGGTCTGGTATTAAGGAATGGAAGAGTTTGTAGGTGGGACCATGATGATTTGAATTCAGTTTTATTAACCTCGTGGCATGTCTTGCTTGGCTTTTCACAGAGAAGACATTGCATTTATTTCCTTTGTTTCTTTGGGAGATAATGTCTAATTTTCTGCATTTTTAATTCCTTATAAAGCTTTAAAAATCATAATCTAACCCCTCTTCAAGCAGCAAAGAATAAAAGTCAGTGTTTGGATAGATTTTTATATTTGGTTTCTGTAAAACAGGAAAAAAAAGTGCATCCACATAAGCAGTTTGTGATTGTGTTTTGATTGTACTAACTGGTTTTGATTGTGTTCTCTATACGCTCTGAATTGTTTCTCTGGGTTTTTTGGTCAGGGTGCTGTGGTTAACTTTTTTATTCTATTTTCAGTGTTTCAGCCACATTAATTTACAGGCAATGCCACATAAAGGCTGGTATTCATTCTCCCTGTCCCCACTCTCCCCACCTGTTCTCTCTGCTCAACCCCTGCCCAGCTGCAAAACCCCTGCTGTTGTAGAATTAGATCCTTGGGGGTATCTTCTGATCATCCCCAACAACCTGCAAGTGGGAGATGTTCTTTAGTTGGGATCGCATTGCAGGGTGGTCAGAATTTATTTTTCAACTTTTGTTGCAGTTTCAGGAGTAAATGTGCAGATTGGTTTTCTAGATAAACTGAATGTTGCAGAGGTTTGGCGTATAGATGATTCCATCACCCAGGTAATAAGCAGAGTACCCAATAGGTGGTTTTTCAAATCTTCACTCTCCTCCCACACTCCACCCTCAAGTAGGCCCTGTTGTCTATTGTTCCCTTTTTTATGTCTATGTGTACTCAGCGTTTAGCTCCCACTTTTAAATGAGAACATGCAGTGTTTGATTTTCTCTTTCTGTGTTAACTTAGTATCATGGCGTCCAGCTCCATCCATGTTGCTGCAAAGGACATTATCATTCTTTTTTATGACTATATAATATTCCATGGTGATATGTACCACATTTTACTTATCTGGTCTACCATTGATGGGCGTTTGGGTTGATTCATTGTCTTTACTATTGTGAATAGTGTTGAAATGCACATACACGTGCTTGTGTCTTTATGGTAGAATGATTTATATTCCTTTGGGTAGATACCCAATAATGAGGTTGCTGGGTTGAATCGTAGTTCTGTTTTACATTCTTTGATAAATCACCAAACTGATTTCCACAGTGGCTGAACTAATTTGCATTCCTACCAGCAGTATGTAATCATTCCCTCTTCTCTGCAAACTTGCTAGCATCTGTTATTTTTTGACTTTTTAATAGTAGCCACAGTGAAATGGTATCTCATTGTGGTTTTGATGTGCATTTCTAGAATGATCAGTGATGAGCATTTTTCATATGCTTGTTGGCCACATGTATGTCTTCTTTTGAAAAGCGTCTGTTTGGCCGGGCACGGTGGCTCATGCCTATAATCCCAGCACTTTGGGAGGCCAAGGCGGGTGGATCACGAGGTCAGGAGATTGAGACCATCCTGGCTAACATGGTGAAACCCTGTCTCTACTAAAAATACAAAAAATTAGCCAGGCATGGTGGCAGGCGCCTGTAGTTCCAGCTACTGGGGAGGCTGAGGCAGGAGAATGGCGTGAACCTGGGAGGCGGAGCTTGCAGTGAGGGCAGATCGCGCCACTGCACTCCAGCCTGGGCAACAGAGCGAGACTCTGTCTCAAAAAAAAAAAAAAAGAAAAAGAAAAATGTCTGTTCATGTCCTTTGTCCACTTTTTAATGGGGTTGTTTGTTTTTTTGCTTGTTAATTTTTTAAAGTTCTTTATACATTCTGGATATTAGACCTTTGCCAGATGCATAGTTTGCGAATATTTTCTCCTATCCTGTAGGTTGTCTATTTACTTTGTTGTTAGTTTCATTTGCTGTGCAGAAGCTCTTTGGTTTAATTAGGCCCCATTTGTCAATTTTTGTTTTTGTTGTAATCGGTTTTGGAGTCTTCATCAAAAGTTTTGCAAGGACCTATACCTAGAATGGTATTTCCTAGTTTTCTTCAACGTTTTTGTTTTGTTTTGTTTTTTGTTTGTTTTGATAGTTTTACGTTTTACATTTAAGTCTTTAATCCATATTGAATTGATTTTTGTATATGGTATAAGGAAGTCATCCAGTTTTAATCTTCTGCTTATGACTAGCCAGTTATCCCAGCCAGGGGGGTCAGAATATTTTGTCACTTCTCTTTCTGCCCCTCTTCCATGTGGCTTTGGCATCTCCACATAAGAGATTTTGCCCCTTCTCAGTTGTCAGCCTCGTGCTGCTTGGATGTACAGTGTGAGCCCAGTAAGGATCCTTCTTAGATACCTTGGTCAATTTCACAAGACTCTTCAACTACCTGTTTTTGTCTACTTAGTGTTTTCTTTTCTCTCAACTTCTGCATCTCACTTAATTTTGCCTGTTTCCTATGGTATAAGTGGTAAGCCTTTTGGTAAGGGCTGCACATAGTTTAAGACAGAACTGTAAGCATACTTCATTCATTTATTTAGCAAATATTTATTGGCTGCTTCATATGCAGCAGGCCTGGTGCTAGTGATTGAAAAGTCTTTGTCCTCAAGGAGCACATAATGCCATGGAGGAGCTGGGCATCCAAGCTAATACTTATGATTAAATATGGTAAGCATATAGAAAGATGATGATGATTATAGAGGCAGTAAAACGTTGTGGTTGACAGCTATCTCTGTGTTCCTAGACAAAGTACTTGAAGTTGGTGTACCTGATATTCCCTACCAGGGAAAAGGAGATAATATAGGGTTAAGTGGGTTAACACAGTAGCACAACTAGAAGAACGCCTGACATATGGCTAAATGATCATTATCTATTGTTATTAATAGCCCCTTCTAATCCTGACAGGATTAAACTTTGAAAGAGAGGATAGAATTTAATTTGGGATAGTTGCCACTTGGAATCTGGAGAATTTTTTAATAAGCCAATTTCTGGCTATTGGGATTAGACAGTAACTAAAAATTGGGATTGAACCCTTAAAATACTTTCAAAATATTTCCCCTTGCATTTATATGTTAAACTCAAACCCTCTCTATCTGATTTGCTGTGTTGCAAGAAGAAATGAATCTTTCCTGTTTACTAATGGAGCCAGTTGCACTGATTCTAGGGAACGTTTTTCATCTTGTAATCCTGTACTTCGTGCCAACCTCTTTTTAAATTAGCTGTCTTCTCTGTGGGCATTCTAAGGAAATAGGTGATTGCAAACGCAAAATATTGGTTTTAATTCCCATTTTTCAATATTGCACCTTTTAAGCGACATATGCACAGGGAGAGCCTTCAGAAATTCCCTTAAGTTTTAAGTATAGAAAACAAGCATCAGGAGCCTAAACTTCAGCAACCTCTCTGCCTGTCAGTAATCCAATTTTCCAAATGTTTTTCTGAAGTCATTACTCCTGTCAAGCTCTTGTTGCCATTTACTTTTCCTTGGCATCTTGAGGGATTGAGTCTGAGACACCTTTGAATCCTCATTAATTAGCACATATTAGTTGCTCAATAGTTGTTCATTGAATAAACAGATGAATAAATTATTTTAGTGTCTGGTTCTGTCATAGAATATGTCTAGCAACTACCTATCTAGAGAACTTACTTTGCCCTTTCCTTTTTTCCTTCTGCATCTTGTTTGGAGATAAGAAACTAAAATGCTTTATTCCCTGGTAGGACTTCTGAATCCAGTTGTGAAGTTTGGCATTGCATAGTCACATAGAAGCATCTAAACGGAAAGATTGGCACTGAAATTCAGCCTGTGCTCTGCTCACCAAACCATATGCCCTGACCAGAGGCTCTATGTAATCAGAGGGTTCGGGTTTTCTCTCCTACAGACAGGCACCTTGTACTATATTTTTTGCCCAGAGAGGGCACCTTTATCTAATATGTATACAAGTGATCATATAGCTTAGTAGTGGCCATGGCAGTAAATTCAGAATTCACTGCTATGTTCTATGATTCCTGAAAGCAGAAAAGGAATAGGATGAGTGAATAATGTCCTCTTTCACTGAGCCTGTTTCTCAAATTAGATCTGTCATAGTATGAAAACCAGGTGCTGCTGCTTCTGTCACTCAGGTCTGTGATCACCACACTTCAGAACAGTTTGCTGTTATTTTCAGGTAGTTTCATAATCATATGGATAACTCATTAACAGTCTTTCCTCGCTACCAGAATATTAACTTTAAAAGCATCTCCTACTAATGATAAATTTTTAGCACCATCTGTATGTAGGTGAGCTGGAAGAAACTTAAAAGGAAAAGCCCCACAGAATCCCTAATTGCCCTCTTAGCCAAGATTTTTCATTTCATGCTCCCATTGAATCTGTTGCAGGAACTGCTAACGATTAGAAAAATGAATAGTTTATGTCTTTTCCCTGTGCATATTCTGTTGGCTCTGCTAATGACTAATGAAGGGGCTGGAAAGCAGGGGGCACAAATCAGCCAGCTCCTCACTGAGCTCCTGCTGGGATGTGCCTAGTACAAAAATTGAAGAGAACTGGGCCCAGCTTTCATGGAGTGTGAGTCTAGCCCACAGGCCAACAGCTTCATGCAACTAACCTTGCTTGTCTCTGAGCTGGTGGTATGATTTTAAATGTATCCTTGTATTCCACCCCGCCCCACCAAAAAAACTGATGGATTATAGGGTTCAAGTGGGTAACTTTAATGAAAGAAGGAGGCTGGTGGGATAAAAGAAGACATGATTAGGATGAGGATGGACAAAGGAGGACTAGTTGCCTCTAAAGGGAGCAGAACCCAACCCCATACACCAAGATGTTTTCAGGCATTCAGTGTTTTCAAAGGAAACTGGAAAAATTTACTTTTTGATGCGAAATCTAACATTTAAAAAATGTTGGCTTAAACTCTTTCAAATCAATATAGGACAAATAAAGCATTGCTAAGAACAAACCATGTCTAACCCCTGGAGGAGGAGGAGGCCAGTTCAGTCAGGGTTACCCAGGGAAATAGAACCAGTAGGAGATCTATCTATCTATCCACCTATTTATCTATGTATAGATAGATAGACACATAGAAATATATATACATATAGACGTGTATATATATATATATATATATATATATATATGTATACATATAGAAAATATAAACCATTGGGGCTAAGGGAACTGAATCCTTGCACAGTCAAAAATCTGCTTATAATGTTTGATTCCCCCCAAAACTTGACTAATACCCTGCTGTTGATCAGAAGCCTTACTGATAATATAAACAGTCGATTAACACATATTTTATATGTCGTATGTATAATATACTGTATTCTTACAGTGAGCTAGGTAAGAGTACATGCCAGTAAGAAATTTTAAGAGAAAGTATATTTACTGTTCATTTAATAGTAGTGGATTATCATAAAGATTTTCATCCTTGTTGTCTTCATATTGAGTAGGCTGAGCAGGAGGGAGAGGAGGAATTGGTCTTGCTGTCTCAGGCGTGGCAGAGGTGGGAGGCAGGTGCACTCTGTGTAACTTTTAGTTGAAAAACTTCCTTACATAAATGGACCTGTGTAGTTCAAACCCATGTTATTCAAGGGTCAACTATACATATAAAATATATACTATATATAATATATTACATATAATTTATAAATAAATATTTACATATTTTTAAATATAAAACTTTAAAATATATGTGCATTTAGTTTAGAAATATATATATATGTATAAAATTAGTGAGATTAAGTGTAAGAAATTAGTTCATGTTTTTGGAGCTGTCAAATCTAAAACCTGTAGGGCAGGCCAGCAGGCTAGAAACTCAGGAAGTAGTTGATACTAGATTCTTGAGGCAGATTTTTTTTCTTTTCTGGGAAGCCTGTCTTTGCTTATAAGGACTTCAGCTTATTAAATGAGACCACCAACATTATTGAGGGTAATTTCCTTTGCAGTCAACTGATCATAGATCAGTTAATCACATCTCCAGGATACCTTTCCAGCAATATCTAGATTAGTGTTTGATTAAACAATTGGGTACTGTAATCTAGCCAAGTTGACATGTCACACCCAGGATTTGGGGAAGATGCTTCTAGAACAATGTCATGTTGAGCACTTAGCACAGGGCCCCACACACTCCATAAATATTGCATTTGAATGCAATCAGTTCTTATGTCTGCCAGAGGATGAACTATCGGGAAGTGAATAACATTTAAAACTTCAAGGCCGTATTATCCAGGCATCTTCAGATAAACAGAACCAATGGGAGATGTATGTAGAGAGAGGGAGGGAGAAGGAGAGTTATTATAAGGTATTAGCTCACACCATTTGTGGAAGCTAAGTCCCATGATCTTCCTTCTGCATGATGGAGGCCCAAGAAAGCCCATGGCATAATTTGAAGACCTAGAAAGCCTGACAGTCAAAGGTGCAGATTTCAGTCTAAGTCTGAAAACCTGAGAACACTCGAGCAAAAGGAGGGTGAATCCACCCCTTCTCCATCTTTTTGTTTTACTTAGGCACTCAGTGGATTGGATATTGCCTATTCACAGTGGGGAGGGCAGTCTATTTTACTAAGTCCACAAATTCAAATGCTAATCTCTTCCTGAAACATCTTCACAGACACACCTAGAAGTCATGTTAATGAGTTTTCTGGGCAACCCATGGCCCAGCCAAGTTAACGCATAAAGTTAACCATTAGAAGGACCTCTCACTCGTACAGGATCCTTCCAAAGTGCTATATCTAATTTTGTGTTCATAATATTGGATCATTTATCTTGGTGGTCCTCCACTGTGTAAGCGTCAGACCCCTCAACACCTGCCTCTGCCTCAGTCAGCTCTGCCACTGTGTCTATGTGCCCTCCAGCCAGTCCCTCTCTGTTCCTGAACCTTAGTTTCTCCATGTGTAAATTGGAGAAGAAAATTCCAGCCGTCTTCTGGGGTTCTTGGAGGGTTAAGAGAAGATGCTATAAACTTGTGAACATACAAAAAACCTAAATGCTTTATTCTAGTTTCTGCTTCTCAAAAGTGTTCTAATATTAGTATTTTAGTAGCTAAAAAAGCAGCATCAACTTCCTGTACTCAATAAAATAGGTAATTTAAAGGGAGAATATACAATTTCCCACCCCCAAGAGACATAAAGAATAAATTTCATTTTCAATAACTAGTTTTCCAAGTGCTTCGTATTAAAAATGTAGGCATCACTTAGCAAGTTGAATGCTAATTAGGGCCCTCCATTAGGTGTTGCCTGGGGACTGGCACTGTGCAGAGGGTCTCACACACATGATTATTCAACCTCCTTCTCACAGTAGCAGTGAGACAGATGTCACCATCCCCATTTTCCAGAATGGGGCAACTGAAATCCAGAGAGGTTAAATTTGATTTGCCCAATATCAAGTTAAGCAGCAGAGCTGAGATTCAAACCCTGCAGTGTGCTGCTCTATTAACTGAGGAGAGCAGGTGCTTGGAGTGGCGAGGAGAGCATTTGCTTATGGTGGCTATTTAACCAAGTAAAATTAGGCCCTAAGCACTGGCTTAAGAAATGAAGTCCTCTGCTGCCTCTCAGGGAGCTACATCAGGTCTTCTTCGTGTAGGCTGTGCACTGCCCAAGGCTCCTGATCGTGGGCAACTGGGGTCTGAAATCTAACATATGCTTCACTGATAAACTGAGACTCCTAAAGAACTACAGTAGCCTAGAGGGATGCCATTTTCTCCTGCACATGTCAATGTGTAGAGCTGACGGCTCTGGCCAGCCTTGAATATCTTCTCTGCCTTTCTATGAGTCTTTCATTCACAGTTATTTAAAAGCTTTCCTTATTCCTAAGCATTTGAATCTTGCCAATCTTATGGATCATCTCCTTTGTACAAATTCTCCTGAATTCCTAGGTCTGCTGTGCTGTGATCTTAAGTCCTTCTCAGTTCCACTTCATTCACAGATTCACTCATTCATCAACAAACTTTTTCTTTTTAGAGACAGAGCCTCACTCTATCACCCAGGGTGGAGTACAGTGTTGTGATCATAGCTCGTTGTAACCTCAAACTCCTGGGCTCAAGTGATCCTCATGTGTTGGCCTCCCAACGTGCTGGGATTACAGGCATGAGCCACTGTGCCTGGCCAACAAACATTTATTATAGTATGTATTAGGGTTCTCTAGAGGGACAGAACTAATAGAATATATATATATAAAATATATATGAAATATATATAAAATATATATTTTATATATTATCTATATTATATATAATATAGATAAAATATAATAAAATGTAATATATATTACATATAATATAGATAAAATATAAAATATAATATATTTATATATAATATATATTAATATTTATATATAATATAATATATAAATATATTATATTTAATATAATATATTATATATAATATAATATATATTGTTTTAATTATATTAATTATAAAAATTTATTATATTATATTAATTATAAAAATTTATTATATTAATTATAAAATATAATATATATATTAATATTTTAATATATATATTATATATTATTATATATTATATATTGTTATATTATCTTATATATTATATATAACATAATATATATAATATATTATATATAATATATATAATTATATATATTATATATAATATATATTAAAAATGTAGGCATCACTTAGTAAGTTGTATGCCAATTAGGGTCCTCTATTAGGTGTTGCCTGGGGCCTGGCACTGTGCAGAGGGTCTCACACACATGATTATGCAACTTCCTTCTCACAGTAGCAGTGAGACAGATGTCACCATCCCCATTTTCCCCATTATATAATATAATATAATATATTACAATATAATATAATATATAATAATACATAATATAATATTATATATAATAATATATAATATATAATATATATTATATAATAATACATAATATAATATTATATATAATAATATATAATATATAATTATATATTATATAATAATATATTGTATAACATATTATATATTATATATTATATAATATATAATATATATTTAATATCATATATTAAAATATAATATATAATATATAATATATAATATATATTATATATATATTAGGGGAGTTTATTAAGTATTGACCCACATGATCACAGGTCCCATAATAGGCCATCTGTAAGCTGAGGAGCAAGAAGAGCCAGTCCAAGTCTCTTAGTCTTAGCTAATTCTTAGTCTTTGAAACTAAGAACTTGGAGTCCGATGTTTGAGGGCAGGAAGGGTCCAGCATGAGAGAAAGATGTAGGCTGGGAAGCTAGGCCATTCTAGTCTTTTCACATTTTTCTGCCTGCTTTATATTCTAGCTGTGCTGGCAGCTGATTAGATTGTACCCACCCAGATTAAGAGTGGGTCTGGCTTTCCCAGACCACTGACTCAAACGTTAATCTCCTTTGGCAACACCCTCACAGACAGACCCAGGATCAATACTTTGCATCCTTCAATCCCATGAAGTTGACACTCAGTATTAACTGTCAGATAGTATGTGTCCTGTACTTTTCTAGATGTTGGAATTAGAATAGAGGTAAACTCAGATGTAAGTGAGAAAGTGTCTTTGCAATCAAAAAGTTCAAATTTGTGGAGGGAAAAGAATTATAAAAAAAATTGTTGTAATAAATGTGTATTGCATGTTTACTATGTGCTTGTTTTGCTGTAAGTGCTTTGCTTGCATTCATTCATTTCATCCTTCCAGTAATCTCATGAAGGTTGATATGACTACAATCCCCAATTTATGTTAGATCAAACCATGTGAAATTGCCATTGCCTTTGATATAGGTCAAAGCAGTTGTAGGATAGCAGTTTAATATGATTTGGCTTAAGAGACTTGGAACCGTACGTACAGTTACATCATTTGCCCAAGCCACTCCCATAGTAAGTGATGGAGCTAGATTCTGAACCCAGGTAGTCTGACTGAAGAGCACACGTACCTGACCCTACATAGGCTAAGCTGCCTGATAATTGGAGTGTTGGTGCTCAGAGGTGGGAGTAGCTGCTTGCTTTGCCTGAAGAAATCATAGAAAGCTTTCCTACAGTGGCATGTGGGCTCTTACCATTCCGTGACTTCATGCTCCGTGTCTACCACTATATTCTAGGTTTATCAAGGGCAGAACCCTGTTACTTACTCATCACCTACATCATGGCACCTGGTCCAGTGCTTTGAATTTAGGAAGAATTCCATAAAAAATATTTTTTTACTATTACTGTCAGTGTGTCTTGGTTTTCTAAGAGACAAAATGTGAAAAAGGAAGAGTGCAGGGTTGAGCCTGAGAATTCGGGGCTTAGGAAGAAGGAAAGAAAAAATTCCCAAAGTATCTGAAATAAAGATAATGAAAAGTTCCTCTAACTCAACAATAATTAATAGTAATAAATAATTCATAATATTATAATAAACTTTTTAGTTTATTTAGTTCCTGGATAGGTGAGCACTGGCTATTCAGACTATGAAAAACAAGGGAATTTGATTTGTAAAGAAATAAATTTTTACAAGGGAGCTTCCTGCTTTCTAATCTATCTGTTCTAGCCTGACTTTGTCACATCAGTGCTTAATGCTTGATTTCTTTATAATGCAAGGGTTATCCTCATAGAAAGAAATTTCAAAAGGGTTCGGTGTCTTAAGCATATTACTCTATGTTAGGACTGAGAAACTATAGTTTTTTTTTCTTTTTTGACAGAGGTAGAGATTAGAGCAGAGAAAAAAAGATTTAAACACATTTCCATAGACTGACCTGAATTGTGGCAGAAGCCCCTTAAGTCACACTTAATGATTGTTTTCTCCAAGGAGAGCATTCTTGTGCGCGTCCAATGTTGACTCCATTGATAATACATACATAGTCTCATTCTAACATAATCTAAATCTGCTAATTATGGAGTGGTTTGTGTTGGTAACCAGATTCTATACTTTTGCCTTCTAGCATATTCCTACTTTTTTTTTTTTTTGCAAACCATGGGAGCACAAAGAAGTGACTGAAACTTTCTGTAAAATTTATGAGCTGGTCTTATTTTTATGATAAAAGATTTGCTCTTCAGTACACCCTCTGGTAAATTTAAAATTTTATTCAAATTAGGTTAAATCACAGCAGACAACTAAGAAGCATATTGTTATTCACCTTAAATTCAATTCTAAGCAACTCACTGTCTGAGGTTTATAAAGTCCCCAAAACTGTAATATGCAAACCTTGAAATATCCCATTCAGTGGTCAAAATGCCACTTATATATGGTTCTCAAGTAGGGGAGGGGGAATTTTGCTCTCCTTGGGGACAGTTTTGTTGGCACAATTGTAGAGAAGGAGACTGCTAATGGTATCTAGTGAGTAGGGGCCAGGGATGCTGCTCACAAACAGGATGCACAGGACAGGCCCCAAGAACAAAGAATCATCCCAGCAAATGCCAATGGTGCAGAGGTTGAGAAACCCTGAACTACATCATTACATGAAAGAAAACTGATTTTAGATGCATATATCAGGGTTTAACATTTAACAGATGGAAGAACATCAGATAAATATCTAGATAACTTGCTTTTGATAATTGTGTGCAAAAATGAAAAAGCGATCACATTATTTGTAGTAACTCACAAATATAGCTTACTTGTTTGAAAGCCTATTCACATCTTTGTCCCAGCTTTTTTAATCCAAATAATTTGAATTCAATTCTTAAAATTATGTGGGCCATGAACAAATGATGAACTAGGAGTAAGGAGTTTTAGAAAGTATGTATTTGTTTTTTTCTTAGCCAATAATATGTCTTAATTTTTAAGATCCTTATTAATTTCTGAGGAACCTCTCTTTTCTGGGCGAGAGACATTTGGGGTCAGTGTCCACCTTTTGTTTAAACCTCTTTCTTAAGTTTCTTCTCAGACTCCACTGTCTTGTCTAGCAGCATGAGCTCTCTCACATCTTTATCATGGCTGTTGTTTTCTGTGCACCAACAATTATGTTTACTGGAAGTGTCTTCATCTTCTTTCACTAGGCAATGCATAAAATCTGCAGAGTCCTAATGCACAGTGTGCTTATGGTGCAGTTTGGCACGGCCTTCCTTGCTTTTGCTTTGTGAATTGTAAACAGGGAATCATGTGGACTGCCCCCCATCTGCAGCTCTGTCTGGAACTCCCCACACCTTGGTTCTCGGGATAGTTCTCCCACAGCTTGCGTCTAGATGAACGAGTGCACAGGCACCATCACTGTTCTCCATCTCACATACTTCTAAAAGGCTTTGTCCTTTACAGATCTTGTCCAAGCCACGCATGCTCAGAAGCTGTGAGGTGGCAGCCAGTCAGTACATGTGCTATATAGTGTAGGCTGTCAGGCCATCCCACACACTGTATTTTGGAAATTGTCAAGTTAAACTGGAACAACTGTCACAACCTCTTTAATAGGCATCTGATAAGGCCATCTGCTAATAACATGGGCTACCCATTATCTTGTATTTGAATGTGCTCCAGTTATTCCTATCCTTCGTTACTAAGAATTTCCAAATATAGATATCGAGCCATCAATACTACCTTCTCATGTTTGCCTGTATTTCAGTTGGTATCTGTTGTTGGGAACCTTACCATTGTCAACTTGACCAAACCCTACTTGGCTTGCTGAAAAGAGACCTCTAGCTTGGCACAGATCCTTAATGTTTACTTTTCCTTAGAATTCACAAGGCATACATGTTTATTTTAGATAAAGATTGGAAAATGCAGAAAAGTATAAAGAAAAAAGTACTTATAATTTTAACATTTACTGTTAAAATTTCAGATACATTGCTTTACATGTATCTTTGCATAAATGGATATGACTATTTTTAACAAAATAAAAAATCATACTATTATTGAGCTTATTTGACTTAGAATATAACAGTCATTTACCCAAATATTTATGTATCTTGAGTAACATTTTAAATGACTGCACAGTATTTTAACAGCTGTACCGTAACATACGTGTGTAAATATTTATTTCTTTACTGGTTGCTTTTGTTCAATGTTTACATTTGTTCCACTGTTTTTACTGTGACAGTCACCTGCAAATGTATACATCTCTGGTTGTTAACCTCAGAGGGTAAAGTCCTAGACATGGAATTAGTTGGTAAAAGCCTGTGAACATTTTTAAGAGTTTTGATGTATGTTAACAAACATCCTCCAAAAGATGTTTGCCACTTATTTAATTTTCTTATTCTGAATTAGCTAAAACTTTCAGCACTCATCATTGATTTTCTATCTTTCTTTCAGTAGGGATTTTTCTACTGTCTCACCATTAAGGATATTTTATTATGGAAGTGTCTGCTGTTCCATTTTTTTAAAGTATTGTCATGTTTTAATTAGGAACGGATGTTGGATTTTATCAAATGCCTTTTGGACATCTATCTATGTTATCAAATAATTCCTATCATTTGATCTGTCAACATGAAGGATTATATAAATGTGTTTCCTCACAGTCATCTTTGCCTTCCTTGCCCTTTAGGTTTTCCTGGACTCCCCTACTATGGGGTGAGCAGGCCTTCTGTGTGGGAAGGGAGGTTATGGAAAAGTTCTGTTGCTCGTGGACTGTCAGATAAGGCTGCACACATTGTCCCTGCACCATTGTCCTTGCACTCTCAGCTTTTTCTGAAGCTGTATGTGTATAGTTTCAATAATGGTGCCTGGGAAGTTGTTTCCCATCTGAGCAGTGCTGCAGCCTCCAAGGCTGTTGATCTGAGGCAGGATAACTTGATTCCAGGTAGGATTTCCTGGCTTTCTCTGTACTCTCATATGGCATTTTCTCACCAAAACCTTAAACTTGAGGGAGACTGATGAGGCATTTTAGCATTTCCTCTCATGCCAGTTTTACTACACTGCTTTCTCAGGAGCAGAAGTTATTGTCAAATTTTGATATCTTCTTTTAGCTCAAAATAAATCACGTATGGAAAATACACTTTAAGGTTTACAATGGAAATTTGGAACCATTGCCTGATCGAAGTGTTGATGATGTAGTACTCATCTTCATCAGTGCTTAGATTAATTTTTTTTTTTTTCCGAGACAGAGTCTCGCTGTCGCCCAGGCTGGAGTGCAGCGGTGTGATCTCGGCTCACTGCAGGCTCCGCCCCCGGGGTTCACACCATTCTCCTGCCTCAGCCTCCTGAGTAGCTGGGACTACAGGCGCCCGCCACCTCGCCCGGCTAATTTTTTGTATTTTTAGTAGAGACGGGGTTTCACTGTGTTAGCTAGGATGTCTCGATCTCCTGACCTCGTGATCCGTCCGCCTCGGCCTCCCAAAGTGCTGGGATTACAGGCGTGAGCCACCACGCCCGGCTGTTTAGATTAATTTTATAAGTCTAAACTTATAGCATGGTATACTCTAGTACACTTGGATAAATCTTTCTAAAAAGGAAACAAAAATATACAGATTTAATGTACAGTCTTAACCATGTGATGGATAACAAAAAAGTGCTGTATTAAAATATTTCTGTTTTTATTTTCAAGAATTAACTGATGTAAAAATAATTTAAAATTGTAACACAGCTGAATAGATCCATGGGTATAATGGAAATGAATGTGGCATCATTCTAAGTGTGTGGCATTATCTAATAAATTTTAATTTTAGCTCTTCCAATTATCTCAGTCACTATCTAAGGCTAGAAACTAGGTTAAATATTACATGATTCATTTTCTTAAAAGAGAAGAGAGAATAATGTTTTAAGACCCCATTTTTGAGAGCTTTCTGCATACTAGTCACTGTGCAATAGTGCAGTTTAGTCCACGTTCATGGTGGAAATTTGGCATCCACAGTGAAATATGCCCAAGCTTTTCAATCATTTTACACATCTCCATAAATCTATAAAAATAAACATGGGAAATCTTGTGAATGTATTTAATGAACTTCTAGACATGTGTTCCTTTGCGGTGGAAAAAATATAATTTGAAACCTTATGATGTGTTAAACACAGGAGGCCAAAATCACTGTGATTTAATGAAAAACAAATTTAAGTTGAACAACTCTAGAATGTATAGGGCTGGGGAAGTTATCAAAGCATTATCTGTGAAAAAAAAGTCTTTATAGATAGAAGGGAAAACAGACAGCTAGATGTTGACAGTGAATGCCAAGTTTCAACAGTTAGCTTTACTAAAGCCATTTATTTGCAGCAATTCTCAGTGGGGTTGATCACACTTCTAATAATGCTTGTGAATCATATTTCAGAGCTACTCTAAACATGAGAGAATCATTCACAAGGTACAATTTTAACTCATAAGCTTAAAGTGATTTAATAATGGATAGATAACTTCATTTTAAAAAATTTGAAAAGAGGATATTTTGATTGAAATATAACCAGTGCCTGTCTAAAGTTTTTGTAAGGTAGCAATCTCACATAATTGTATCATCCTGAGTGTGATAGTATGGAAATTGCAGGTTGAATGTGGACCTATTTTTCTGTATTCAATGAATATATTGCTGTAAAGCTATATGTAAATCACCTTTAAAAATCAATCAAATCATTTTTGATATGTTAGAGGATCTCTCTGTGAGAAAAAAATCCATTTGGGAAAGATTTCATAGACCCATGTGTCATCTCCTAGTTTATAGTATTTAAATATGGATTTTCTCAGACTTGTTTAAAGTGTGCATTGTAGTTAATCGTCCTGACATCCTGACTTGACTTAGCTATGTGACTATTGCACATTTTTGGAGAGGATGGGATGCAAAAGCAGAATGGTATGCGAAGTTAACAACTAAGAGAGGGAACAGATTCCTCCATATGTATTTTTTGTTTGAATCTTACTTTTTCAAGGTTACATATAGATAATCTTGAAAATTATACAGCTCTATAAGATTCACAATAACCAACTGTAGTCCTCTTTCTCCCTTTCTACCCAGCTCAATTCCTTCCTCCCAGAGTCAACCATTTCTAATGTTTAGAGCTGTTTCTCTTGAGTTTTACCTTAATCTTTCCAAAAAAACAAGCTTATACCACCATTGATTTGATTCTGGGTTTCATTTTTTTTCTTTTCTTATTTTCTTTTGCTTTTACTATGCACCATGACACTCAATCTTTTTTTTTTTGAGACGGAGTCTCGCTCTGTCGCCCAGGCTAGAGTGCAGTGGCGCAATCTCGGCTCACTGCAAGCTCCGCCTCCCGGGTTCACGCCTTTCTCCTGCCTCAGCCTCTCCGAGTAGCTGGGACTACAGGCGCCCGCCACCACGCCCGGCTAATTTTTTTGTATTTTTAGTAGAGACGGGGTTTCACCGCATTAGCCAGGATGATCTCGATCTCCTGACCTCGTGATCCGCCCGTCTCGGCCTCCCAAAGTGCTGGGATTACAGGCATGAGCCACCGCGCCCGGCCAACACTCAATGTTTTTGGGTATTAGACGTTAACTATTGGCATTCTTTGAAAGG
Source organism: Nomascus leucogenys (assembly GCF_006542625.1). Lineage (NCBI taxonomy): Eukaryota > Metazoa > Chordata > Mammalia > Primates > Hylobatidae > Nomascus > Nomascus leucogenys. Next base: position 122,806,636 of record NC_044384.1, on the reverse strand, counting down.
GAAAGGCTAGGCTCTTTCCTTCACTGCAAGTGAAACAGATTCTACCTACCTCTCCTTTAGAGGTGTATAATAGTGTTTGTGAGAATCAATGTTTGGTTTTACAATATTTAATTATGTAAATGTGATGGGATATTAAATTGTTTCATCCAAGAAACCATGTAACAAAACTTAATTTCAAAGTGAGGTAGAAGACCAAAATGAATGACCAAGAACCAGTTGCTTGTACATGGTAAGGAAGGAGAGTTTGCTGTGTTGGAAGCATTACTGAGATAAATTAAAGATCCAGTTAAATGGAATTGAGAGCTGGCAGTCCTCACAGCCCTCGCTCACTCTCGCAGCCTCCTCTGCCTGGGCTCCCACTTTGGCGGCACTTGAGGAGCCCTACAACTCATCGCTGCACTGTGGGAGCCCCTTTCTGGGCTGGCCAAGGCCAGAGCCAGCTCCCTCAGCTTGCAGGGAGGTGTGGAGGGAGAGGCCCAAGTGGGAACGGGGCTGCGTGCGGCGCTTGCGGGCCAGCTGGAGTTCCGGGTGGGCGTGGGCTTGGCTGTCCCCGCACTCAGAGCAGCCGGCTGGCCCTGCCGGCCCCAGGCAATCAGGGGCTTAGCACCCGGGCCAGCAGCTGCGGGAGGTGTACTGGGTTCCCCAGCAGTCCCGGCCCACAGGCGCTGCGCTGAATTTCTCGCCGGGCCTTAGCTGCCTTCCCGCGGGGCAAGGCTCGGGACCTGCAGCCCTCCATGCCTGAGCCTCCCACCCCCTCCGTGGGCTCCTGTGCGGCCCGAGCATCCCCGAAAAGTGCCACCCCCTGCTCCACGGTGCCCAGTCCCATCGACCACCCAAGGGCTGAGGAGTACGAGCGCACGGCGTGGGGCTGGCAGGCAGCTCCACCTGCAGCCCTGGTGCGGGATCCACTGGGTGAAGCCAGCTGGCTCCTGAGTCTGGTGGGGCCTTGGAGAACCTTTATGTCTAGCTCAGGGATTGTAAATACACCAATCGGCACTCTGTATCTAGCTCAAGGTTTGTAAACACACCGATCAGCACCCTGTGTCTAGCTCAGTGTTTGTGAGTGCACCAATGGACACTCTGTATCTAGCTACTCTTGTGGGGCCTTGGAGAACCTTTATGTCCACACTCTGTATCTAGCTAATCTGGTGGGGACGTGGAGAACCTTTGTGTCTAGCTCAGGGATTGTAAACACACCAATCAGCGACCTGTCAAAACAGACCGCTGGGCTCTACCAATCAGCAGGATGTGGGTGGGGCCAGATAAGAGAATAAAAGCAGGATGCCCGAGGCAGCAGTGGCAACCCTGCTAGGGTCCCCTTCCACACTGTGGAAGGTTTGTTCTTTCGCTATTTGCAATAAATCTTGCTACTGCTCACTCTTTGGGTCCACACTGCTTTTATGAGCTGTAACACTCTCCTCAAAAGTCTGCAGCTTCACTCCTGAAGCCAGCGAGCCCACGAGCCCACCGGGAGGAACGAATAACTCCAGATGCGCCGCCTTAAGAGCTGTAACACTCACTGCAAAGGTGTGCAGCTTCACTCCTGAGCCAGCGAGACTACGAACCCACCAGAAGGAAGAAACTCTGAACACATCTGAACATCAGAAGGAACAAATTCCGGACATGCCACCTTTAAGAACTCTAACACTCACGGCGAGGGTCCGCGGCTTCATTCTTGAAGTCAGTGAGGCCAAGAACCCACCAATTCCGGACACAGAATGATATACCCAGAGCTTGTTGAGGCAAGCTTGGTATGTCCTGTGAACATATGTGAACCCCAGTAGGGAGGGCTAGCCCAGAGCCCTTGTTACTCTGGCCCAAGAAGAAGACCTTGGGTGTGTGTATGTGACTGTGTGTATGGGGGGTGGTTAGGTAGGGCGACAATGTAGAGGGAGTCTGTGTTGAGAGGTAGAGGGGTAGAAAGAGTCTGGGGGGTCTAACTGCTTTGTTATAGAGGCTTTTAGCCATTCTTCTTGTTTTCTGCTTTCCCCCCGTATTTCATACATATCTATTGCTCCCCAAACCTGGATCATTCTGGGGCTTGCAGTACAAATACTTTTAGAAAGGGGCTTCCCCACTGCTGACACACTTCCCCTGGTCTGCTGATTTCACATGCTCGCCAGCCTTCAAAAGTAGCTGTTGTTTTTTTCTCCGCTTCTTTGTCTTTTTTTTGCCTTAAAAAAAATCTCTATTGTTGTGATTGGTGGGGTTTTGAGTCAGAGTGGTGGTAGACATATGTGTTCAATCTGTAACATTTACCTGGGGTTTCAAAATTTATTCTAACATGAAGGTGTATAAAAGGAGTATGCCCATAGGAGAAGAAGGTGAATAATTATTGAATTATTTTGAGGAAAAGGAAATATTTGAATGTTGTACCTTTCTTTTGTGTTCCTGATCTTGATCAGCTGTTTTGTCTGCTTGAAGAAGGCAGGGGGGTCAAATGGTCATATCCAGAGTGGATAACCATACTCCTCAAGACAGTGCTGTCTGGAATGGCAACCACTATGGAGTTGCACCACACACATATTATACCTGTACAGATTCAGCTACACCAATTCTAAAGAATAAGGGCTTACAAAGTATATCTCTTTGCCCTATCAGGCTCCATATTCCCTGTCCCTTAAAGCTTTTTAAAAAAAATAAAAAATATGAAAAAACCTATAGAAGAATCAATTCTTAGCTTTAGTGCTTTTAAGGACTCAGTGATAGAAATATAAAGATAAATTTAAAAATTATTCGAGGGTCACTTTGTATATACTTAATTTTGCCTTAAAATCTGATTTTAGATTCCCAATTCTTGTGTCAGATGAGAGTCTACTACAGTCATTCTACTCCACTATACAGAACCAAAATATTCAATGTATGCTTATTCCTGTGGCTGTGTGGTATCATGGGAAAATCTGAGTCTTGTAATTTATATGACCTTGGGTTTAGATTCTAGCTTTTCCATAGTGGATATATTATTTAACTTTCCTGAATCTTTGGTTTTCTTGCCTGGTTGCAGTTTTCTAGTGGTTGCAGTTATAAATACTTAATAGGCTTATTTTTAAGAGTTAATATTAGACAATATTTTAGGAATGATGAAGACTGCTGTGTATACAGTAGATGGTTAAAAGATTAATTTCTTTGTTGACCTCACAGCTGAGAATTAACTCACTATTTTTCACAAATCAGGTATCTGATTATTTTCAGGATGTTGATGTAGGCCCAAGAATATGTACTCACATTTACTGAGTACTTACTACCTTATATTGTTCTATGTTCTTTACTGATTTATTTAATGACTTATTTAACTCAAATTTGAATTTTTAATTCTCAAAAACTCTGTGAGTTAGCTATAATTTCCATTTCTATGTAATAGATATGTAAACTGAGGTCCATAGAGATTAAATAGTTTACCCAAGGTCACAGAACTGCCAACTGGTAGAGCTGGAAGTTGAACCCAGAATAATGATAGCATTTCCCAGCATGATTTAGGAGAAAAGATAAACTCTACGTTTTTCTTTGGCCTTCTGGAAAATTCATATTAGCTCTTGTATTTAATGTAAAATCATAGGAAATTTTTTCTATAAGGGAATAATATGAAATATATATTAGGTTGGTGCAAATGTAATTGCAGTTTTTGCAATTAGAAGTAATAGCAAAAACCATAATTACATTTGCCCCAACCTAATAGATTGCATTTTTAAAAATTATATATTGAGGAAACCTTACTCAAAACTAGTTTAGGCAACAAAGGAGATTTATTTGGAATTCAAAGAATGGTTAACTTACAAAACTGTAGAAAGAATACAAGTCGGCTCAGGAACAGCTGGTGCCAGAGAATTGAACCCCACCAGGACTTTCTTTCCATATTTCATCTGTGCCTCTCTGTGCCTGTTGACTCCTCCCTTTCTCATTGTAGACAGGCTTTCTAGTTAGTGCCAAAAGCATAGCTGCTGACAACCTAAGTGTAACATTTTATATGACTTAAGCCAAGTGAGAGGGCTCAATTTCCTTCTCAGATTCAGGTTGTAAAACCCCAGGGAAGAACTGAGTCAGAGCCTCATCCTTGGAACACTTTAACTGTAGCCTGAGAATGCAGTCCTAAAGAATATGGCTTCTCTTGAGGCAGCCTTGTAGGCTTGGGATTAGGGAGGGTGAGGGCAGCTAAATCACTCAGGAATACTTTTGGCTGCAAGTAAGAAAACAGAGTTAACTAATGGTGGCTTGGCCTAAAGGGACATTTATGATTCATTTATTTACCATTATAACAAAAAATCTGAAGTTAGGGTTGAACCATTATGTCAGTGATATTATTAAGAACCTTATAATGTTCTATTTATTTTTTCACACTGTCTTCCCTATATAGGCTTTTCTTAATTCTGCTTGTCATCTCTTCATCACAAGGTGGCTGCCAGAGGCCCGAACGTCATGTACACATTCAAGGCAAGAAAGAAAGTGCATGGTTAAGCAAAGTTTCTTCTTTCTTCAGTCTCTGTTGTCTCTTTCCTTAGAAGCCCACAGCAGACTTCCCTTTTTGACTCATCAGCCAAAATGGAGCTGTGTGACTGTCTCTACCTTTGAGGGAGTCTGGGAAAACCAGCAACTCGCTTATTAACCTGTGTTGTAAGAGGCAGTAACTGAGTAGGGGTTAGGAATGGCTATTGCTTTAGCCAACCAACAATGTCTGCCACAGTGGGTGAAGAGGTGGACACAGTTGTCAGTTGCCATGAGGGCAGGAAGGATGGATATTAGACAGCCTCATATACTACATGACATAGAAAAGTCATGAGCTTAGACCTCAGCAACTTTCAACTATCTTCAAGAGAGCAGACCGAGCCAATTTTATTCGTTGTTTGCCTCCCAAATAGGACTTGGGCCTTTCTGCCTTCTGGTTCTGCTCATATGATGTCCCCTCAAACTCTTTTGTTTTTTCTTCTCCTCTAGAGGTGGCAGACCTTGTAGCCATATTTCAAGGCTCACCTCAATCTGCCAAGCTCATAGATGGTAACTCATCCCTTTGAATTCCAACCACTGCTTGATCACACAATCCACAAGTTATGTAATGTACTACTTGATGACAATTTACATTTTGCTCTTTTATCTTGTAACTTAGCTTTTGGCACCAAGAAATCTGATGATCTCAATTAGATTGTAGATATTTTTATTAATTGGCAAAAATTGCATGTATTTATCATGTACAAAATAATGTTTAAAATATGTATACATTGCAGAATGGCTCCATAGAGCTAATTAATATGTGCAGTATTTCACATGCTTATTTTTTTTGTGTGGCGAGAACATTTAAAAATCTACTCTCTTGGCAATTTTCAAATATACAGTACATTGTTATTAACTGTAGTCACTATGATGTGCAAAAGATGTCTTGAACTTCTTCTTCATATCTAACAGAGATTTTGTATCCTTTGACAGTCTCTTCAATGCACATCCTTCCCCCACCCACCAGCCCTTGATAACCACCACTGTACTTTCTACTTCTGTGAGTTCAACTCTTATAGATTTCACATATACATGAGATCATGTGGTATTTGTCTTTCTGTGCCTGACTTATTTCACTTAACGCCCTCCAGGTTCATCCATGTTGTCACAAATGACAGGATTTTCTTATTTTTAAAGACTGAGTAGTGTCCCATTGTGTGTGTGTGTGTGTGTGTGTGTGTGTGTATATATATATATATATATATATATATATATATATATATATTACATTTTCTTTATCCATTTATCTGTTGATGGACACTTAGAATGACTCTATATTGTAGCTACTGTGAATAATGTTACAGTGAATGAACACAGGAGTGCAAATATCTCTTTGACATACTAATTTCATTTCCTTTGGATATATACTCAGTAATGGGATTGCTTGATTGTATGGTAGTTCCATTTTTAATTTTTGGAGGAACCTCCATACTGTTTTCCATAATGGTTGTACTAATTTACATTCCCACCAACAGTTGTTCCCTTTGAACTCTCATCCCACCAACAAGGATTCTCTTTTCTCCACATCCTCACCATCACTTGCTGTCTTTTGTCTTTCTGATAATAGCCATTTTAACAGATATGAGTTATGTATTACAGTGTTTTAAATTTGTATCTCCCTGATGATTAATGATATTGAGCATTTTTTCACATCTGTTAGACATTTCTATGCCTTTTTTTTTTTTAAATAAGAGATGAGATCTTGCTCTGTTGCCCAAGCTGAAGTGTAGTAGTACAATCATGGCTCACTGCAGTCTCCAATTCCTGGGCTCAAGCAATCCTTTGGCCTCCCAAAATGCTGACATTGTAGGCATGAGCTGCCACACTGGCTTGTATGTCTTCTTTTGAAAAATGTCTATTCAGTTCCTTTGCCCATTTTTAAATTGGGCTACTTGTTTTTCTGCTATATAGTTGGAATTCTTTATGTATTTTGGATATTAACCCATTATCAGATGCATAGTTCACAAATGTTTTCTCCCATTTCAAAGGCTTTTTTCTTCACTCTGTTGTTTCCTTTGCTGTGCAGAAGCCTTTTATTTTAGTGTAATCCCATTTGTCTATTTTTGTTTTGTTTGCCTGTGCAGGTTATAGATATCTTAAACAGAACAACCCTTCCTCTACTTCTTTGTAAAGACCATGGCAAAACATAGAGTACGTGGTAGGTACACAATTAATACATATTGGCTAATTCCCTCTATAAAAGAGCATTTATTCCATAACTAATCCATGAAGAATAATTTTAATCTATGGCATGCTTTGAAATAGGGGCTTTAGAAGAGAGAACTGGGAGGAGAAAATTCCTTTAGTGTACAATCCTTTGGCCTAGGTCAAACTTGGTTTTAGGGCATCTACTTAGATGACATCTTTCTTCTCAAAAATCCTGATGGTGCATCATCACCCAAGTAGTACTCAATAAAGGCAATTTCTTTTTCCACTCGAAGCAGCTGTTAGATTTGCATTATAGACAAAACAGCCACTATGCCTGTCCACTGTGCTATTTTGCTCCTGCCTGTTTTTGAAGTATTTTCAGTAATGCCATGGGTTGTTGAATTTTACTTTCTCTGGAGTCAAGTGACTCTTATGCAAGGGCAGAAAAGGAAAGGAGAGAGTTTGATGTAAACACTGTGGTTTTTCAAAAGAAGTCAAGTTCTTTAGAGAAAGGGGAGATAGCAATGGGAAGTGCTGCTCAGTGTGAAAAGGTGAGATGCTAAAAAACGGTAGAGCCAGCAATAGGTTCTGTGTTTGCTTAGCATTTGATGAATGAAAATTCTATTTGTATTTGAGGATGATAGAATTCAAAATGGTCATATTTCAGCTTCATAATGTTCCTGAGAGTGTAGCTGCCTTTTTTTTTTGCGTCTTTTTTTTTCTTTTCATCTTTGATGTCCAGCTGGTGTGTTGAGACAAGAGTATGATTATGGAATTGGATTTGAAGAGCGGCACTAAATCATTCTCACTTGGTACTTGACCTTCATCCTAAACAGAATAGATTTCATGGGAAGAATCAGGTTGGAGAAGATATAATTTAATTCTGCCATGGGTCAAACAGAAAGTTAAGTCCTTTAAGTTCCTTATTCTATGATACTACTTAGTGATGTTTTTGAAGAAAACAATTTTTAATATTAGAATCATTTTCTCTCTCTCCCACATTTATTTAATTACTTTAATACAGAAGCCCATTTTAAATAAATTTTTATTGCTAGCATTCCTTTCTGCATCTTTTAGAAAATGGTCAATTTTTAAATTTTTGGTGAATTAAAGGGAAAAAATTGTACTGCTTCTATTTTGACATGCCAGGTGACAAGTACTTAGTACTTCAAAGATGTAAGCCTATGGTTTCCCTGTTTAAAGGTTATTGGGAATCAGATGTATTTGTTTCCTTCTTTCTTCACCTCAAAACAAGATAATAGGTGAGGATTACTGTGAGATTTTCTTCTGTACCCTTTTTTTTAGGTTTTACATAACCTTGTTTTATATGCTTCCACTAAGAAAACCTCATCATTTCTTCCTTGTAGCATTGTCTTTACTGAGCCCTTCCTTCAGGAGGAGTTCACCACTATCAGTGAAGTCAGACTTGCCACGTCCACAGTATGACACTACTGTGTCTTTTTCCCCTGGAAGATAAATCTTGTCTCTGATGGGGATACTCAATAGCTGTATCTCCAAAGGGCTATTGCTTTGGATATTTTCTTTGCAGAGGTAGTCCTGTCTACACATTCTTCTCATTTCTTTAATTAATATGTATATTTTAACTTCTCTCCAGGCATCATTGCCAGCTCTTATCACTTAGCCTTCTTTTACCTCACATGTTCTGACTTGTTCAAAATGGAGTGTTCCAAATGGTACTAGCCATCCTAATGAGGTTGGCTTGTTGTGTTCTTCCCCATAAGCAGCACCTTCCATGTGAATCTCAGCATGGTGCTGACCTATTATCCCTCCCCATTACTCTTTCCTGACTCTGTCTTCCTACTCTGCACTCCCTCTGCAAGTTTAGATTAACCTCTTGCCAGTCATTTTCAACCCACCCAATTCTTTGTTCAAGAATGGTTCTTAGTTAACCTTCTTCCAGCTTTCGTGTATTAATTTGGAATGTTCTAAGAACTCCTTCCTTCAAATGTGACCTGATTTATTTGGTGGGTAGTTTCATATTGAAGGAGATGATAACAATGGGTGTTATGCCTCCTTCCTATGAAACTACAGATAATTCATTGGACTACTTACCTTTGGGCATAGTGCATATAATGGTGTAGACAAATTTAGGAGTGCTTAATAGCATAATTATATTAATTTTTCTGGGTTGCTTGAGGTCACAGAAAGCCAGCAAGCCCTCAGCCAATTCCAATATATGCTTTTATATAACAAAATAATGATGAAATGACTGTCTCTAGCATTCCTGTGACATGCAACTATAGATACAGTATTTAAAAGGGTCCAATGAAGGGAGATATCAAAGGCACAGTTTTCATATCCAGGATTGCACCATAGGTCCCCTGACCCACATAAAACTCAGAGGCTCATAGAGGGCAGCAATCTCAACTTACCACCCAGTAGTTCAGTTTTTGAGGGCAGAAACTTGATTCTCTGCTCTGTCCCCTATGGAACTTGCCACAGTGCTTTGCACCCGGTGGCCTTCCTTTAAAAATTTGTCAAATGAAATGATGAGTTCAGAGATTGAGGGAGCTATACATGCACCACAATATGTTCCTGACCGAGCACATGAAGCAACTTGCTTCATGGCATGACTATCTGTGACTAGAAGCCAGACCCTCTACTCCTGTTCTGGCACTCATCCCACTGAATCTCAGTACCACTCCTGGTTTCATCACCATCCCTGTAGATGCTTGGTCCTCCCTAATGTTTCTCCAAAGAAGATAGTCTGGTTTGCAAAACCTTCAATATCTGAGCTCACACTGGTTGCCATCCCATGATAGCAGGCTATGTGTCTGAAATCTATCTTGAAGACATAACCCATTCAAAAATATGGTTTGGAATACATAGGTATTGGAACCTTCCATTTTTTCCATTCTCTTGATTTGTGTCACTCACCATAATAACACATATCTCTTAAGAAGCAGTGGGCACCATTGTCGGGAGATATTTAATGGGGAGTTTTCATTGCTTCTCTGTGGATTCCATTTTTAAAAATCTTGCGGCCCATTTGGCTCATTGCACTCTATTACCTTTCCAATACACCTAAAAGACTCAGATTGGTTCACTCACTCCTTACCTCTTGTCATCAAAGATTCATTCTTTGATCTGACAAACATTTTACTGAGCATCTACTTTGTGCCAGCCACCATTCTAGGTCCTAAGAATCTCTACTCTTGCAGAGATTGTATTTTGGAAGGAAAAGGTAGACAAATACATAATCCAGACTAGTTATTTCATCCTTTCTGTTTTTCCTTCACTCTTAAGCTTGGCCTTCCATTGGAATTAATGGAGCTGCCTATATTGAATGTGTCTCTAGGCATATAAGACTAAATGACCCATGGAACAAAGTGCAATGGCTGACATTTTAGAGAAAGAGAGAAAAAGAGAGAGAGAGAGTATGTGTGTATTGTGTGTGTGTGTAAATATGAGAAACTTATAAGCAATAGAAGTGAAAGTCAGAACTGGATGCCGTGTTTAAAGAAAGAAAACTTTAAAAAACTGAAAAAAAAATTCCTCTTTTATCCTAATTATACCTTTTCCTTCAGGAAAGACATTTCAAGACAGGTAAAAGTTAGTGTTCCCTGCCTGCTACATACTCAGTTGAATTATGTAATATGTTATCTATTTGTGGGCATTCCCCATATTAGTTATCTGGGATCTGGGACTGGGGATTTTCTCTCTCTCTCTCTCTCTCTCTCTCTCTGTCTTTTTAAATTAACTATTGGCTCACCAGGGTTAGGTTGAATGGCGAAAATTTAAGCTAGATGTATGGTTGAGGTCATTAGCTTATAGATGGTAACTAAAGGCTTTTTTTTTTTTTTGAGACAGAGCCTTGCTCTGTTGCCAAGGCTGGAGTGCAGTGACATGATCATAGCTCACTGCAGTGTCCCCCTCTTGGGTTTAGGGAAGCTACTTAGCTTCCCAGAGTAGCTGGGACTACAGGCATGTGCTACCATGCCTGGCTTATTTTTATTATTGTTATGTTTTTTTAGGTAGAATTGAAGTCTTGCTATGTTGCCCAGGCTGGTCTCCAACTCCTAGCTTCAAACAGTCCTCCTGCCTGGTCCTCCCAAATTGCTGGGATTACAGGTGTGAGCCACCACACCTGGTAATAATAAATATCTTAAGAATGATTGCGTTTGCCCTGAGGAAATGAGTGTGCAGTGTGAGATGAGAAAAGTGTTGTTACAGATCCCGTGTGAGCAGCCACATGTGAAGGTCCAGGAAAGAGATCCTCAAAGAGACTGAAAGGTTGATGTGGAATGGAATCAAAGTGAAGACAGTTTTAAGAGTTAATTCTATAAAATGCTGATGAGAGGTCAACAAAGCTACATACCAAATGACTCCATTGAATTTAGAAGAAATTTCAAGTGAGAGGGCCAAGGACTTCTGAAATAAGCACAGCAAAATGAAAGGAATAGAACCGCAAGAAGAACTGGCCAAGAAAAGCATAGGAGGGATGGGTTAGAGCCATGCTTAATGCCTACTATAACGTTTCCAATATGTGTGAATAGGTTGTTTTTGTTCTTCTGAGTGGCGGTTCAATGAAATCAGAGATGGCTCTCACATTAGCAAGCTCTTCTTTGATGTAGCCCATTTCTGTGGGAAATCCATTTCCGAGAGGAGACTCTCCTGTGCTCTGGTGAAAATCAGCCTCCAGGAAACCCATATGGGAATTCTGAGGAGAAAAGAAAAGCTTCCAGGGAGATGTTTTGAAATCCTTTGAGCTGCATATAATCAGTGCAAACTTTACATGTATATTGACTGTACATTCGGAGCACTTTAAGCAGTAAAGACCTCAAAGGCTCCAGTCCATTATGAGAACAAACAGCAATTTAAAGCGATATTTTCCTAGAGAAAAGAAATCAGGAGGAACAAAGATGCTGGGGTTGGGGCTTTTTTCCCCTGTTCATTTGTGAGAAAACGTGCTTTTGATTGATAATCTAGAGAAGACTGTGTTCATCATAGCATATTTTTGATGGTTAATGAATTTGGAGAATAGTAATTTAAAATATTTGGGGTGGTTCCTTCAGGCACTTTTTCCAATACCTCTTTTATTCTTTCCAATATCTGGAACATGAAGACTCAGAATGAAAATAATTGCCCTCTCTTTCCTTTGCTCTCTTTCCTGTGAGTCTGACTACTAGCAAGACCTTCTATTCTCATGAATTCTTCACTTTCATTTTTTAGTAACAAGGCTGCAACTTTTTTGTCAAAGGCAAGGGTATGCTGTCCTGTAGAAGACAGGACCCATGATGAATCCAACATACTTCTTTTTGCATCTTTTTCTTTGAAATTCAACTAGAGCAATTTGTTTATAGAAATACTGAAAGGCTTTAGAGAAAATACTCGGTTTCTAATTCAGATCAATATACTGGAATGAAAACATTATTTTCCCCCATTTGTACTTTTTTTTCTTCATGTTTGTATTTGATTTTTGTGGTCACACATTTTGCATTGGTGGCGTTTGGTAGCAAGACACTATGCAGATAAGATGCTACTGAGGACTATCAGACCATGGAAACTTAATAGCATCTTGGTAATGTGTACAGCTTATGTCAGCTCAGATTCACATATAGCATAATTTCCTATGCTACTTAGAAAAATAAAAACAAAAAGCAACACCATTATACAATAAACCACTAATTTCAGGCTTCATTTACAAACAAGTAGTATGCTGCCGTTAAATAAACATTAAAGAGCTTTCTATTATCCTGTTATGGTTGAAAATATTGGTCATGTAATAATCCAGATAGTCAATATATTTTTGTTAAATTAAGATTGACATTTAATAAGAAATTAAAGATATTTAATAAGAAAAATGTGTGCTAAAATAAGAGTCAGAATATATCATTGCTTAGCACTAAAGTATGTTACCTCTTTAAGATGTCACAACAGTATTTCAGATGCTGTCCAATTTTTCATGGACATAGTTACTAAATGGCATGACGTTTCAAACATGTTAGAATCTTCAAAAACTGCATACCCTTCTCTTTTCTCTGGTTTCTGTTTTACTATCAGGAATCCTGAAGAACAATGAGTATTACTAATGGGTTGACATTGTTGGAGGTATATTGTGTGCCAGGGAGTATGCTGGAGATTTTTAATATATTTTCTCTAATCCCCACAGTAATATTCCCATTGTATGGATTAGAAAACTGAGGCTCAGAGAATTTAAGTAACTTGCCCAAGAGTATGTAACTCCTAGTGGTGAAGAAGAGATTCAAATGCAAGTCCATCTGCCTCTAAATTTAAGACCCTTTCCATTGGAACAACTATATCAGAATCTCTAGGGGTAGGCCTCAGGTGTTAATATTCTTTAGGAGATAGGCTTGGAGATTTTAACATAGAGCTTTGATTGGAAAAGATTGCATTTGTACCTTTTGTCTTTCATGAGCACAAGTAAAGAAATCAGCTTTGCTAATGTGGTTTATTTATGGGGACAAAGCAATACAGACTAGCAAAAGTAGGAATATCTTCATTTTGCATTTCCTTCAGCTTTCTGTTTGGAGTTGCTCCATTCCTTACAACAAGAGGAAGAAAGTATGTATTATATGTGCAAATATGTGTGTATATGAGACTGTTGCTGTGTGTACCTCATTCATGTCTGTAAGAGTGGAAAACTATTTACAATGGCAGATATGTAGACGAAATGTTTATATAGAAAAAGTATACATAAAATGTTGAGCAAAAATGTGTACTCGTTGATCAAAAGGGTTAAGGAAAAAGAAGTGATATGAATATAGACTGTAATGTTGGATAGTTTCTGTGTGCATGTGTGTGAAATCTCTTTGAGTTCATTATTTTAGAAACTTAAAAAAATTCAGAGCAGAAGTCCCTGGATTTGACAATTGGATATTTAATCTCCTGGCTCTGTAACTGGAGATGATAGAAGGACACTTTGTTTCCGGGTGGTGGGGGATAAAGAAGGATTTACTTGTGCATTTCTCACTCAACATCCTTGGTATTTGAAGTTTAGGTCAAATAATATTGTCCAAGAAGCTAGTCTGTCTTAAATATGTCACAATTTGTTGGCAAATTCATCTAGAATGTTTAGGGGTTTTTTTTCTTTGATTGACATGGTTTTCGTAGTAGTGGAAAATCTTTTCCCACTTTCCTCTGCTCCCTAGGCAGGCCAGTGAACCCCTAAAATAGTTCTGTTGGCACCCTTGCTTAATATTCAGCTTGCTTAATATTCAGCTTGGCTCTACTCTGTATTTTGCCTGCAAATCAAACCGTACTTCACTCCCTTCAGCCCCCAATTTATGGCCTTAGTACCCATGATTCTTTGCCAATCCTTGGAATGTAGCTATCACAATTACAATAGAAGTCTACCTGTTCTCAAATGCTCATCAGTGCCACCAGCACAGTTTGCTTGGAGGTGCCAGCCTGTGTTATAATGTTAGTTTATTTGGAGTTTCAAGATAGGACGATGCTTCATGTCACTAGGTAAGGCTAATAGAATCTAATATTATCTTTATCTCAATTTTCATCATTTTAATTAACTATTGGTTGCAAGGAGATTCGAATTTCCAGTCATTTTAGTACATATTCTTTTGTTGTACAGTGGGGAAGCATTACTACTAAGAGTTAATTAGACCCTACTAGTTATGTAAGTTAATTTGGGAAACTTGAAGAGTTTCCCAAAAGTAGACATACAAAAATTTTAGAAGATGAATGGGATTTGTTCTGTGTCCTCAGCTAGTGTAGAGTTTAGAAAAGTACACAGCCGTTATCAGGGCTGGAGTGAATGACTTGATTAATCAAAGAGGTATTCAGCTGAGGAGTTACAAACCAATTTGGGGTCCCTCTGCTTTCTGAACCAGACCATTTGTTGTTTCTATTAACTGTGGGGTAAATGAAAATTTCAGGATAGTGAACAGTTCTATCTAGTCTCTTATTCACTAACAAAGACAATGCTTACAAATAATTTGAGTAATTTTCCAACTTCTTTCAGCTTTCTCCTGTGGATCTTTTCAATAAATCCAAGAATCCAAGGACCTGAAATTGGTGTTCTCCTTTAATGATAGGGGCCAGACAGGGACAGAAGAGGGTCTCACAGGTCCCTGGGTAGTTAACTGTTGGCTAATCTTCTCTTCACCAAAGGACAAGGGATGGCCTAGACCTTTTATCATTTTCTTGGTGTCAGAGGTATGGCTCTTGGGAATAATTTTAACTCCTACCTAATCCAATTTTGCCTTCAACCCACAAAGTCCCTTTATGTTTTTTTGGGGAGGATTGGGAGGATAGGGATATAAACATTAATGTTCTTCTCGTACTTATAGAGGAAGAAATAAAGATAAAACAGGCAGGACTCCTGTACAAATAATTTTCATGAGAGCATTTGCAAATATTATTTCTTCTTTTTAAAAACAAGCATGCAGATATCTTAGAAGAAAGGGCACCTTGGCCTTTGGTCTTCCTTTCCTAGAATAATGGTTATAACATTACTCCCCTGTGTTCCCATAGGAAGGAAAAAGCAATACAAGAATTGTGCTAATGGGATTTCAAGCCCTATGGGCACCAGAGGGTAGTGCCATTTGTAGATGAGCTTACTAATGGAAGAGATAGGGGGAGAAGCTAGTATGATGGGGTAAGGGAGGAGCAGAGCGGAACAGGGAGAAGCAGAAGCTACAGCCAGAGTCTGAGAACAAGTAGGATTTTTCCTAAGGCAACTTTCTGGGCTTCCAGACTATTGACCTTCACCTTCCAATGTTTTGAGTTCTCTCACAGGCATGAAATCCAAGAAAGCTGATCAAAAACAACTTAAATAAGCAAGATCCATGCAGTACTGTTAAGGTCTCTATGTCTGCTTTTCATTGGCTTTTCTGTTTGCTTTCCATTTGGCCTATTTGATTCTCTTTATATTCTGGGCATGTAGAGAAATGCATATTTTTGTAGTAGGTCTGTTCTATCTATATTTGAGTTTGCAGGAGGGCATGCCATTTAGAAAGTTTTACTTAATACGGGCAATAGTGAGAGAAAAAAAAAAGACAACTTTGTGTTTGAAGTAGTAGCCTTGTTTCAATGACATTTAAAAGATGGATGCTCACGATCATGCATCTTTCCAAGCTAAGAAGCCAGCATATCTTGAGAAGATGAATGGATTCAAGAGGCTGGTTAATACATTGTCTTTGTTTTGCTGCTGGCTAACAAGGGAGAAATGTTACAACTTGGCCAATAGGTTGTCCTGCTCTTGGTTTTATGTTGATGTAAAGTATCTAATACACTGAACACTAAAAATATCCTGTGTTATTTTAGTTCCTGGAGGAAACTAAAAATAGAATGGAGAGAATTAATGAAACATAACCAAGCATTATTTAGTCGCTTTCCTTCTTTTCTGATAGGAATCTCTTTTCATATGCCCTACTACATCAAGATTCCTAATGTCTTGTTTCTTGCCCTTGGATGAGGTTCTCCGGGGGCTGGAAATAGTGTGTTCGATGGCTTCATTTCTATAGCTTTCTCTCAGAGGCCATCTGAGGTGGGAGTTTAGAAACTTCAAGACAGAACTGATTTGCAAAATGGAATTCTCTTACAACAGCAGGACTTTCCATTATGATCGTTTACGTTTGATCAGATTAAAAGGTCAGGGGGACTTTGAGGTAGTCTGTCTTTTGCTTTTGAAAGCTGTGGAAGAAATGAATTGCTGACAGATTGGAACCATGGTGATGATAAAGAAATTCATTTGACTATTGTGCTGTCAAAACAATGTAAAGTTTGAGAAAATATTTTAGAAGCATATGGAAATATTAGGACCATTTTAAACATTCATTTCATGTCCTTGCCCAAGGCATGCTATAAATACATATCCCAGGTGGAATATACGAGAGTTAGGATGTAATCTTTTGAAAGGAACAATAAAACCAAATCAAACTGGCTTGAACAACAGAGGGGATATATCAGCTCATGTAACTTTAGATGGTCAAAGGTAGAGCAGGCTCAGGCAGTATCTGATCCAGAGTCATTAGGACTCTGACTTTATTGCTAATGATTCTCTTGGCCCTGCCTTTGCTGGTATTTTGGCATCATTGAGAGTCTGGCTGTCCACATTGTAGCAAAAGGCTGCAGAATTTGAGGCCTTCTGTCCAGACAAGGTGAATATGCCCTTGTTTCTTATTCCTAGAAAGGACCTGAGGCTCATTCTGCTCAATCCACTTGGCTGGCTTAGATTAGGACATATGCTTACCCCCGGAGATAGGGATGGAGTTAGTATTCCCAGAATCACACAGAGTCTCCAATGTAAACAAGGAATGTCAGAAAGAGCTGAATGGATGCTTGGGATGCAACCAACAAGTGTCCATGATGACGCACTGCAGTTAAGATTCTTTTAAGTTTTGGCTGGGCGTGGTGGCTCATGCCTGTAATCCCAGCATTTTGGGAGGCCGAGGCAGGCGGATCATCTGAGGTCAGGAGTTCGAGACCAGCCTGACCAACATGGTGAAACCCCGTCTCTACTAAAAAACAAAATTAGCTGGGCTTGGTGGCACATGCCTGTAATCCCAGCTACTCAGGAGGCTGAGGCAGGAGAATGGCTTGAAACTGGGAGGTGGAGGTTGCAGCGAGCCAAGATAGCGCCATTGCACTCCAGCCTGGGTGACAGAGCAAAACTCTGTCTCAAAAAAAAAAAAAAAAAAAAAAAAAAAAAAAAAAAAAAAAGATTCTTTTAATAGGTCAAGGAAAGAGAGTTTCACAATCATTCCCTTCCCATCATTTTCTGTTAGAACATATTTTTGATGATTGTTAACACATAATTATCTATTACATTCTTCGAGATACCCAGAAAAGCCAAATTCCCTACTTCACGCTAGAGTGTGGTATGGTATTTCATAGCCAGTGCATTCACCTTACTTTTTCCTTTAACTCTTGGTGGAATTTAATCCCATTTTTTCTTACTTAATACTCACTGGAAAGAAAGAACAGCTGGCCTAGCCATTCTGTATGATATCCTAAATCTGTTTTCATTGTTTTAGTATGACTTTTATTAGCTTTGCCTCCTGATGTCACAGTAAGATAATGGCCTTTGTTTTCTGTGGTCCCCAATTTACTGATTTGAGGCAGGTTTAACTGACATATCAGAGGTCCTACTCTGAGTTACATGAGACAGGTGATATTAGTGGCTACAGCTCCATAGTTGGAGGAGACAGCAAACCAGCCCATGGGCCACATCTGGCCTGTGGACTGTTTTTCTAAATAAAAGCTTATTGGAATAAGGCCACATTGCTTTATTCATGTATGTGTATGACTGCTTTCAGCACTACAGTAGCAGAGTTGAGTAGCTGTGGCAGACTCTGTATGGCCTGAAAGCCTTAGAATATTTACTGTCTCGCCCTTTACAGGAAAAGTTTACTGACCCCTGAATTGAATGGGCCACATTCTTCACTTTAAAAACTGTGAAAGGTTTTACAGCTGGTTATTACTCTTCCCAAGCCTTTCTGGTTAGGATTTGTCTTTCAAAGTGATCAAAGAATGTTGGAGATGTAGATAATCTGAGAAGATTCATCTAGTCTGGAGTGTCTTCCATTCCACAGATAAAAGACTGAGCCCCAGAGATATCACGTGGCTTATACAAGCTTCCACAGCATATTAGAGATAGACTAGAGTGCGCTTTATTTCCTACACAAGGTTTGTGTGTTGGAAGAGTACCTAAACATACTGCCACCAAAACAAGATCATTTTCCCTCATGCCTCCTCAAGGACCTTGTTCTGTCAGTTACCTCATCTTTTCCATATCTTCCATTGCTTCCTCTCCACTGTCCTTTCAAATTATTATTAATAGAATACTGAGGACTTAAATATTGTAATAAGGACATTGCCATCACCTATTTCATCTAGATGTGGTGTCATGCTTCTTCCCTTCCCTTCAATGCCCCCAGTGGCACACGACTCACTATTTTACTCCCTCAAGTTCCATTCTAAATTCAGCTCTTCTAAAACGGTTCCAGCTGGGGTCGCAGACAAATCCGTGGGACGATATGTAGTCTTCGTGTGTCCCAATTTTTGTGTAGCATGAAAACTCTTGACACCACACACTACAAACTACATTTCACGGGAGGCTCCTTTTCTCTTGTTTTTGAACCATGATCCTATTTCACTTCTCTTCCTACCTTCTGATAAGTCTCTCTCCCACATTATTCCTTCTCTGCCTGTCTTGTGTTTTCCCAGGTTTCATACTTAGAAGCTCTCCTTAGCAATCTTGTACTTTGTCGTGGCTTCCATGACTCTCTACTGAACTGAGGAATGTCTCTGAACGTAGCAGATGTAATACTCACCAACTCTCCCTCCGAATTACTCCTCTATTTGACTCTTCATCATCCTCTTCTTCATTCTCATGACATTTCAATACCTAATATATACTGAACACTTGTTATGCAGCAGGTTCAGTGCTGAGAGCTTTTGAAAGTAGAAGAGCACTTTTAAAAGATTGAAATATTATTTTCAACTTTAAAAAATCAACAAAAATTTACCAAGTGAATACATTCAGGTAAGCAGCACCCACATCAGAAAATAACATCGCCAGCATTTTAGGGGCTTCTTTAATGCTTTAATGCTCCCTTCCTGGTTACTAACCCTCTACCCAGTGATAATCATCCGGACTTTTTTTTTTCAAGACGGAATTTTGCTCTTGTTGCCCAGGCTGGAGTGCAATGGCGGGTTCTCGGCTCACTGCAACCTCCGCCTACCAGGTTCAAGCAATTCTCCTGCGTCAGCCTCCCGAATAGCTGAGATTACAGGCGCCCGCCATCACGCCCAGCTAATTTTTTGTATTTTTAGTAGAGACAGGGTTTCATCATGTTGATCAGACTGGTCTCAAACTCCTGACCTCGGGTGATCCACCTGCCTTGGCCTCCCAAAGTGCTGGGATTACAGGCATGAGACACCATGCCTGGCCAATCGTCCAGACTTTTTAACATTTATTAGTTTAGCCTGTGTCTGTGTGTTATTTAAATGGAGTCATACAATATGTAGTATTTGGTATCTGGCTGCTTTCCTCAGTTTATGTCTGTAAGATTGGTCTATCTTTTTATGTGTAGTTGTTGATTGCTCATGCCCATTACTGTATAGAGTCCCATTATATGAATAACTACAATTTATATATCTATTTTTCTGTTGCTGGAAATTCTGCTTATTTTTAGTTTTTTATTATCACAAGTAGGACTATTAGGAAATTTTCATATATATATATATACCATTCAGCACCCATAATACACATTTCTATTGCGTATAATCCTAAGAGTGAAACTGCTAGGTCATAGAACATACATATGTTCAAAAATTGTACTCTCAGTTTATATTCCCACTACCAGCATATGCGAGTTCTTGTCCATGTAGCATATATTCTAATTTTCAAAACAGTTCTGTGACATAGTTACAATTTTATTGTCATTTTTCATTTTAATAAAATCCAAGTCTTAGACAAGATAAAAGACCAATGTCATGTACTATTAGTTTATACCCCAATGCAGTCTGACCCCAGAGCCTGTATAGTGTACACTGTACACTGTAAAGTGTCCAAGGGAGAGAATACAGTCGTGAGTTCTTGGTTTCCCTTTCTGGTTGGGTCAGTGAAGTCCCCTCCTCACCCCTCTTTTCTGTTTATCTCTAGAGACAGAAACTAAAAACAATGGCTACAGGCCGCTAAAGGCCTAAAACAAAACAAAACAGAACAACAACAACAAAATAAGGTGGCTTAGACAAGCTTGCAAACCACTATCCTTTCTTATGCCTCTAGGTTAAGGATGTTATCATATACAGGTGTCCTCTACTTGGTGACTTTCACAGCTCATTTCGATAAAGCCAAATGCCTGCCCAATGTATGTCACCTCCTACTCTGGCCAACAGATGGCGCTAATGGTGGTTTGAAACTTGTCACTTGGGGCTTCTGAGCACATAAACTCAGACATAGCCTCTTAGAACTAGTCTTTCTCTATAATGGTCTGAGCTGGCCTGAAAGCCAGAAACTTTAGGATCATTTCTCTCTCCCACCCCACCTAGTTAAATCCCAAATCCCATTCATCTTAATCAGAAATAATTCCTGAATATGTACCCCCCTCCATTCTCTCCTTCCTCTGTGTGTGCTCTCCTCCTGTCCCTTTTTTAGCACTCATCACAGGTGGCTATTTATGTATCTGCATTGCCCTGCTATGCTATGAACTCCTCAGGGCGGAGACTGGGTCATATTCATTCTGTGTCCCCGGCGTCTGACAGTGCCTGGCACAAAGAAGGTGCTCATGTTGGGGACTGAATAAAGTTCTCCTGGCAGAAGCCCAAAAGGTTCAAAATGACTGTTCTTTCCTGTAGTCACAGAAGCTCAAAGGGCATTTGACTTGCCCTGTATGCTCTGAATGGTCTGGTATCGTACTCTGACCTATGGGAGATCAGGGCTCATTATCACACAGGCTTCCGGCCAACAGTGTGGCTTATTTGTACATTCCATCTCTCTTCTTCCAGAAGATGAAAGATAGGACATGATACAAGCTACGAGATCATTTTTTAAAGAAAAATGCGTGGTTGTCATAGCATTTCTTGTGTCAGACTGCAGATCTGATCAAGCTGTCCATTTACCCTGGTTCAAATTGAATTGCTGGTAATTAAGAATGGGGAATGGGGTTAAGTCCATCTGAGATCAGACAGGAGAACCATTAAGGACAGATAAATCCCTTTATGAGAAATAAAGAGACTCCTGGTTATTAGACTGTATGTTTGTGGGCTAGGGGTTTGTTTTTAATCACATAGTTTCATACACTTGGAAGAGGTTAGGTAAAAACATTAAGCAGATTAACATTTTACAAATATTTTCTTTCCCCGACCTTCCTTTTCTATCTCCTTCCCACAGTTACAACTTTTCAGTGTTACTGCTGATATTCTCTCTCTCTAGTATATCACTATGTTGGGTTAGGAGCCAGACTGCTTGGGTTCAGCTCTTGGTGCCACCCCTCCTATCTATGTGATCTTGGGCAAATTAACCTGAGCCCCAGATTTCTCATTAGTAAAGTGAGTTTACTATTTTAATAGTACCTTCCTCATAGGGGTGTAATGGGGATTAAATGAGTTTTAATACATCTAAAACTCTTAGAATAGTGCCAGCCCATATTAAGTGCACTTGGTAAATATTGGCTTTTTTAAAAAAATTACACCAGACATCGCTGTTTTATGAAAGCATTTCCACAGTAACCATGAGCAAGTTCATTTATTATTATGTTTCATGTTGTGTTAGCTTGTATTATTAGGGTGAAAAATGGCCAAATGTAAATAAACTTGTATTTAAACTATTTTTTTCTTACCAATTTTACTGGATATTTTCTATACTCATTACATAATATGAGCAGAATCCTATACTCTCTACACATGCCACCATAATTTCTTATGTTTGTATGCATCTTAAAGTTTGTAAGTGACTTTCACTTATGAAATCTCGTTTGAAACTCTAAGAAAGCCTTGCAAGACGGACAGGGCTTTTCAAATATTCATTCCTGTGTTATTTAAGAGATAAGAAAGCTGTGTCTTCCTGTAATTAAGGGAATTTTGCAAGATCTCAAGGATAGTAAATGACAGAGCTGGGATTACCATCCTTCTTGTCCCAGTAGCTCACTCATGGTCAGGGTCTAGGAGCTTGTGGACAAACATGCACACGAGGGAGCTTGGTGAGCTGCAAGTGGATGGCGTGTATGTCCGTTAGTAAAATGTGTGTACATGCAATGGCTTCTACCTAACACAGAAATTAGGTATTAAAAACCTTCATAAGAGAATTCACAGCTGAGGCCATTATTTCAAAACTAAGAATGGGCAATAGAAGTCCCAAATGAGTCTATGCAAGCCTTTAAAATTTTATGTTACTAAAGTAACTTAAGACAGTACCATAAATTAGGATTATCTTACTGAGAGTTTACACATTTTTAGTGAGTAGCAAGTAATTCCAGGATCTCCCTTGCCAACATTTGCAGCACGTCACCTTTATGGTTTTTGTTTGTTTGTTTTGCAGATACTGACATAGCACACTGCATTTGTTTTCTGGGTCTACTTTGCCATCTAAATGTTCAAGGCCTTTCTGGTTTTATGACTTCATATTACTGATTTCTGCCATTCCTGGGGCCTGCATCTGTCAGCCCTGCTTAGACACCTCTAAGCTTTCTTCCTTGGCTCAGACACAGCCAGAATGCAATACTAAGGTTCTAGTCTACCTTCCCTTACCTCCTTTGTCTTACTCAAGTCTTCTAAGACCAGTCTTCCTTTTCTGCTATTTTCTGTATCTCCTGTTAAAATTCTCAAACCCCAGAACATTTTTATTAGTTTGTGTTAAAAGACTGACCTAGAACTGAAACCTTCACTGTTTCAGAATAAAAGTATGGGTGCCACAATTTTGCATAAGCTTTCATTCAATTCAGCTAAAAAGTATGCACGGAGTTTCTATGTATGCTATCATAGTTCCTCAGGAAAATTCCCTTTGAGGGCCTGGACCTTTGTGATTCATCCAGGCTCATTTGGATTCAGTTCCCTTTTCATGGGATGCCTGTGGAATAAATAAAGTATAGCTATTGTTTACTGTTATTAATTAAGTCTGCCAAACTTTTCTTTTTTCAGCCCCACCTTTCACCTCACCAAAGCTGAACACCTGTACTACCAAAAGCCTCTTGATAGAGCTATGTTTTTATTTGAAAAGTGCTAGCTAGCTCTGTAGATATTTCCTTGCAGGAATGTTAAGGCGAAATATATCCGATTGTATTGCCAGTTGGTTGAAGGGATGTTGTAATTGATAACCCTGTACCCATGAGTTCTGACCAGGGATAAGTAACAAAAGCATCAGAACCTCTTTCTCCTCCTGCTGAAATAGTGTAGTAGTGCTGTGATGTGCAGCCCAGGTGCCTGCTTTAGGACCCAGGCATTCATTTTCTCAACTGCAGCTAGTGAGGGACATTGTTCTCACATCTCATTCTCTCTCCCCAGTTGCTCGCTGCCTCTGGGAATTGCTTTGCCCAAGGTTGTGATTGCTCCCAGGAGGAAAGGGGCAGAGCGTATCCAATAACCTTTTATCTAGCACACCAATGCCTAGCCCGTTGCTTCAATTTAAGACAGCTGTAAAGGACCTTGCAAGCCTTCAAACTCCCCACTGAATCCAGAGACCTCTATTGAGAGTGTATCACAGTATAGGTCCTCTCTCTACCTAATCCTGCTTCCTTCCCTTTCCTCCAGAATTGATCCCAAGGGCACTCCCGACAAACGTCTTGCACACAAATCTCAGAGTCTTAGGGTCTGTTTCCCAGGGAACTCAACCTCAGAGAATTAATCTGATTATCTGTGCAGTAGGTTGGCTGAAAATGGAGGGCAAAATCCCCCCAGAGTCCTCCCAGCATTGCCAAGCAAATGGCACTGGTCCAGAATTGTTTTGACCGTGAAATCTCATATTTGGCAGTGAGATATTTCTTGACATGGAACTTCATAAGGGATACTGGAAGTATTCGGTTCTTTAACTTATATCTTTTAGTGAAAATTCCTTTTTGTTATACACACACAACTGCCCTCCCCTCCAAAGAATGGTTTAGCTTAAAATGACCCTAAATTTGTACTTTTAAAATATCATCCTCAGTGTTGAGGTTAGGCAAACAGTAGTGAACATGGAAGACATGACCCCATGGGGGAGAGGCAAGTCAGGAGATGGTTACAACATGGCCAGAGAGCCTGTGATTCGGGCAACTGTGCTGTCCTAAGAGGATACATAAGAAAAGTAGCTAACCGGAGTTGAGGAGATTTAGAGAATGCTTTTCTTTACTTGCTGAGGGCCAAGGATTGGATTGGTGAGTGAACCTTGGGATTCTGAGGGAGGGGTGGAGGTTTTAGGGAGAGGCTTGAAGAAGAGGCAAGATCCTGGTGGGCTTGAGTAGTGGAGAGAAGTCCATAGTTCTGTCCATGGAACACAGGGTTTGAGGTGGGGTGAGGTGACAACAGAGGCTGAAAAGGTGAGCAGAGGTCAGATCCTGCAGGGCTTAGTGAGACAGGTTAGAGAAACCGAGCTGTATTCTCTGAGCAATGGAGAGGCATCAATGGATTTTAGGAAAGGAGTGAGCTAACCACATTTGCTTACTTTGTGAGTCTAATATTTGTGAGATGGATTATGATCATTCATAATATAGATCAGTAGAGTCATGTTGACTGAAAAAAATTAAAATCAGTGCCCACAAAATAATCAAGATAAAGGATCGTTCTTTTCCATGTGCATTGATTGTGAGAGGCCTGCATTTAAGGACACAAGTGGATGTCAAGAATACCAAGGACAAGCGAGAATGGGACATCTGATGGTGGAGGCATGTGAACTAAGAATACTGAAGCAGCCATTCTGTGTGTGTGTGTGTGTGTGTGTGTGTGAGTGTGTGTATGTGTGTGTGTGTGTTCTGCTCTCTGCCTGGACAGCATTACTTCTGTTCCTTTCTTTTCTTTTTCTTTTCAGTGTATCCTTGTCTCTGTCTCTTTTTTTTTCCTCTGTCTCTGTTGCTTTAAATTTTCTCTCACTAGGTCTCTCTCTGCCTCCTCAGGCAAAACAGGCACCTAAAACATATATCTTAAAGAGATTCCCCTGAAGGACAGTTCCCTGAGTCCATTCGTAGCCACGGCATTTCTGGGTTACCAAAAATGCCTAGAATGATATAGCTGAGTGGCTAGGAGCTCCCAGTCTTCATGGGAAGTAGTTTTCTATCATTGACAGTTTTAGGGCTGAATAGAAATCATACATTTTTTTCTGTTATTTTATTCATGTCTAAGCTTCCTTAATTAAAATATGATTACATTCTCCATGGAGTAAATATTTGATCTTAAACTTAGCAGATGCGCTGGCATCAGTACTTCTCAGGAAGCTTTCCCCAAACTCAAATCTGCTGTGAATGACCCAACCCAAACTCTACTAATAAGTCACAGTTTTCCTGCAGAAACTCATTCTTTTTCAGATTGCTAAATTGTGGGGGAGCACCTGAAGACAGATATTGATCTGTTATGATAAATGAGAGAAAATGACCAGAACAAATAAACTTTGGGGAACCAAATTATAGAAATCATCTATCCCCATCAAAATCCCTGCTCCATTCAGCTGTTCTTCATTTTGAGAACATGAAAAAGGACAAACAAACGTTGACTGATAGACTTGTTAAGGTTTGAAGTTTGTTTTTGTGTAAAGATATTATTGGAGCTACTGCTGCTTTCTTGATGTTTGTCGTGTATTTTTTTCCCCAACTCTGTTCTGTTTGAAGTAAGATGTTACTTCACTCTGGCAATTTGGATTGCCTAATTGATGTTGCCAAGGAAGAGGCCTCTCTTGGTTTCTGTGTCACTCTTCTGCACTCAGAAATGTCTCTAATCCCTCTAATGATTATCTTCACGGCATGCAAGCACATCTTACCCTGAGAGTAGAACAGTGGCTAAGGAAACAGAGTGAAATCTTAGCCAGAATGTTCAGAGCATGGAGTTACTTGAACAGACTGCCTCTTGATTAAGCTGGAATATTCTACAGTGTACATTTTCACGCTCATTAAAGGAAGTTTACTCGAATATTTTTATATAAATGAGTACCTTCTCAGTGTAATGACTCTTTGGAAGGGGTGAGGGTAACATGAAAAAGTTGAGAGAAATAGGTAGGCTCTTGTTTCAGGTCTGTTGTGGATATTGTGACACAATACATTAGGCAAGTCCCTTGACATTTCCTGCTAAAGGAGGTCAGACTAGGTGGTCGCTAATATCCTTTCCACAAATCTCGTGTTCTGGATGGATGCATTTTGGGACCTGATCTAAGATAGTTGTTCACTTTCGGATGTAGTTCCATTCTCATTCTAAAAGTCAGGATTATAGAAGAAACTATGTTCAGGAAATTGGTGGTTCTTATTCCTCGAGTAAGCAAAAATTGATGTGTTTGCCATTTTAGCTATAGAAAAGTGCTGTGCAACATGTTATTACTTTTCTGTGCATTTGTGAGTGAGTGCATGTGTCTACGGGTGTGTGCCTGCATGTATGCACACATGTGTGTTTGGGGAAGGATGGGCTTTAAGGGACTGAAAAAAGAACAGTTATACCAGCAGAATATGGTGGACAGCTTAAGGACCAAGCGGGCACTTTTCCTTTCTCTGCTTTTTATATCAGTTGTTATGCTACAATTGCTGCCTTCTGTTTAATAGAATTCCTCCACCTCTCCATGATTATTTTGTAGGTCTTCCTGGTGGGAGTTATTTCTGTTTCTTACTCTGTACCCAGCAGGTCCTCAGTAAAGACTTGTTGAATGGAACTGAATATAATTATGTTTCAAATATTAGCTCTTAGAGGTAGCAATTTTTTGAGGAATCTCAAGTGCTGAAGTCCTTAGGGGTAGGAAAGCCTCGAGCATGCAAACTGAGTTCTGGGGAAGACAGTCATGCTGCCTTTTGCGCTGCAAGACCTGCTGACTTACTCAGTTGTTCTCCTGATTGCTCTAAGAAGTGCGACGTTTACTCTCCTCTGCCAAATTTGTAGGGAATATCTATTAATACAGTCATGCATCACTTAGTGACAGGAATGTGTTCCGAGAAATGTGTCGTGAGACAGTTTTGTTCTGTGAACATATAGCGTGTATTTACACAAACATAGATGGAATAGCCTACTTACACACCTACCCTGTGTGGCATAGCCTATTGCTCCTAGACTATGTTACTGGACTGATTGCTGTAAGCAATTGTAACACAGTGGTACATATTTGTATATCTAAACATTAGAATAGGCACAGTAAAAATATGGTATAATCATATGGGACCTCTGTCATATATGTGTCTGTTGTTGACTGCAACATCGTTATATATGGTGCGTCATTGTACTTAGGAATTGTTCATGGATTAGTGGTTTCCATCTCTACTGTCAGCATCCTGCTGTAAGACACCATCGTTTCTTGACATGATGATGTAGTAATCCCCTAAACCAGTGGTTTTTCAGACCTTGATGTGCATCGAAATCACCTCGGAGGGTTTATTAAAACATGGATTACTTGTCCCCACCTCCAGAGTTTCTGTTTCAGTAGATCTGGGGTGGGGCTCTGAAAATCTGCTTTTCTAACAAGTTCCCAGGTGATGTTTATGACATTGGTCCTCAGACCTCACCCTGAAAATCTGCACCCTACATAGTCTACATGTCTCCTTTCTTGGACCAAAGCTCATTATGTGTGCAGAAGCTGGAGTGATCTGTCATAAACATAAATTAGATGGCATTATTCTCTCTTAATACCTTCCAGAGTTCCTGCCCTAGCCTATGAGGGTGATATGGTTTGGACCTGTATCAGTACCCAAATCTCGTGTTCAACTGTAATCCCCAGTGTTGGAGGTGGGGTCTGGTGGGAGGTGATTGGATCATGGGTGTGGATCCTTCATGAATGGTGCGTCACCATCCCTTTGGTGCTGTTCTCGTGATAGAGTTCTCACGAGATCTAGTTGTTTAAAAGTTAAGCTGGGTGCAGTGGCTCACACTTGTAATCCCAGCACTTTGGGAGGCTGAGGCTGATACATCACTTGAGGCCAGGAGTTTGAGACCAACCAGGAAAACATGGCAAAAACCTGTCTCTACTAAAAATACAAAACTTAGCTGGGCATGTTGGTACATGCCTGTAGCCCCAGTTACCTGGGAGGCTGAGGCACAAGAATCGCTTGAACCCGAGAAGCAGAGGTTGCAGTGAGCCAAGTTCATGCCATTGTACTCTAGCTTGGGTGACAGAGCAAGATTCTGCCTCTAAATAGATAAATAAATAAAATAAAAGTGTGTAGCGTCTCCCCCCTCTCTCTCGGTGCCACTCCTGCCATGTAAGATGCCTGCCTCTGTATTGCCTTTCATCACGAGTAAAAGTTTCATGAGGCCTCCCCAGAAGCAGAAGGTACTACGCTTCATGTACAGCCTGCAGAACTGTGAGCCAATTACACCTCTTTTCTTTATAAATTACCAAGTCTCAGGTATTTCTTTATAACAGTGCTAGATGAACTAATATGGAGGCCTGTGTATTCTGACTCATGGGGCCACCAGACTGGACCCTGCCTGACTTCCCAACTTTGTCTGCCCCATCTGCACCTTCCTCACCATTCTACTGTATCACTTGCCTCCATTCAGGACCTGACCATACCACCTGTTCTTTCCAACGCTTCACAGAGTCTCTGCTTTTGGTGAGAAGCCTTCTGCTCTCCTTTAATTTCACCTATTAGTACCTGAACATCCTTTTCTTCTCAACAACATTGTTACTTCTTCATAGAAGACATCCCTAACATACAAGAAAAGGCCGTATAGTAATACTGCTTATTCCTTTTTCCCCTTTTTAGTCTTTAGCACAATATTTTATGATATTAATTTGTGTTTTGACCTTATGAATAACTGTATTTCACCTTAGATTATAAACCCCATGAAGGAGGGGGCCATATATGTTTTGGTCACTGCTGAATCTTTAATGCATAGCAGTGCCTGACACATGGTAGATACTTAAGAAACATTTTTTCAATGAGTGGTTGGATGGGTTGTAACAGAAATCAGTTTCTCTACTCACGAAACTTCTGACAAAAAAATGAGTAGTTTTCCATATATTGTACTTTTCCAGTTCCCTGAGGATACCAATTGAGTATACATACAGTTTAATTCAATTCTGACAGTAACTCAAGTTAGCATCAACCTCATGAGTTAAGAGCTCAATCCCTCAAGACTGCCCCATACTTCAGATGCCAGTAGTAGATCCCTAGATTACTACCCACACTCTTACCTGACGTGGCTACAAATTGGGTGTCTCATTACCCCCTCCTCAGGTTCAATGATATGTCAGGATGGCTCACAGAACTCAGGAAAACACTTTATTTACCGTTACTGGTTTATTATAAAGGATATTGTAAAGGATACAAATGAACAGCCAAACAAAGAGGTACATAGGATGAGGACTGAAAGGGTCCTGAGTGCAGGAACTTTTGTCTTTTTGGAATTGGAATATGCCACCCTCCTGTGACGTGGATAAATTCACCAACCTGGAAACTCTCCAAACTCCTTGATTTAGGGTTTTTATGGAGGCCCCATTACTTAGGCATGATTGATGAAATCATTGCCCATTGGTGATTGACTCGATCTCCAGCCCCTTCCATTCCCTAGAGGTTGGGGGTAGGGGTGAAAGTTCTAATTCTTCAATCTTGCCCTGGTCTTTCTGGTGACCCACTCCCATCCTGAAGCTATCTAGGGTCCCTAGCCACCAGTCATCTCATTTGCATGCTAAAAGAGACCACTCTGGAGATTCCAAGGGTCTTAGAAGCTGGGTTAAGAATCAGACTAAGGCCAAATATTATAACAAAGGATTCTCCTATTTCCCTTATCACTCAGAAAGTTACAAGAGTTTTAGGAGCTCTGCGTCAGGAAGTGAGGGCAGAGACAAATAGATATTTCTTATTACATTGTAGATGAATGTGATTCTGAAGTGTTGGAGGTTGTAGAAAAATCTTAGAAAAGGAGGGAAGGAGTACCTGCTACCTAGCATTTGTCTATTGCTATGTGCACTGCTTTATCTGTCAAATGAACATATACAAGGTCTGTTTTTGAAATTTTTGCCAAAGAGCCCAGAATTGGCAGATGCAATCAACATCTCCATCACCAACACTCTGCTTGGTCATACTGAGACAGGATAGTTCCCTTGAACCCCTTCGCAGGCAGGAACTGGAGTGGCTTGTTTCACTCAGCTCGCCGCTGGCCACTCCTCACCGGAGGGAGCGTGCAAGCAAGTGCGGGAACTGGAGCTAACAAATGCTGGAACCAGCCGGTTGCTCCTCTCTGGCAGGAGCAGGCTCTGTGCAGGCCCTGCAGCAGCATCCAAGCATGTTACAACCAATGATCTTTCAGCTCTGCCATCTGGGGATGACCAAGTGCCAACCAGCTCAGTGGAGGTCAGGATGGCAGCCCCTGCCCTCTTGGCACCCGGGTTCTTGTTTGGCATCCAGGAAGAATCAGGTCACACTAACTGTTTGAAAGGTGATGAATGCGGAAGACTTTATTGAGTGGTGGGTGGCTGTCAGTCGAAAGGGGGTCTGGAAAGGGGATGGGAAGGTGATATTTCCCTGAAGCCTAGCCATCTCTGGCAGGACCACTCTCTGAAGCTGCACCATCTGAAGATAGTGGTGTCTGTCTATAGTCTCCAATCCTCAGTTGCTTCTCTGCCTGTCGCTCAGCCACTTGTATCCTCAATGCTCAGCCATTTGTGTTGTTCTGCCAGCTGAAGTCTTTTATGGGCACAGGATAGGAGGAGGGCAAGCCAAAAAAGCAACATTTGGATGGAAAAACAGGGTCAGCTGTTTTCACTTAGGGCCTCAGTTCCCAGCTCTAGGATGAGGTTTAGCAGGGAGCCCAGCCCTTGTGTATCATTATCAGCTCAAAACTCTGTCTCCCTTAAAACACCTTTCTTGGGTGATCTGATTCTGAAGTTAATAAAACCATGTCTGTCACTGAAAGAACTAATTCGTGTATCTTTGAAATGTAGTACCCCTTATGCATAATAAGGTCAAAGTTTTCAGAAACATTTTTGGCTCAAAATAATAGAATTATTTCAAAGGTACTCTCGTGGAATTTCAAATGCCTTCCTTCTTGGGGTTGTCCTTTCCTTTGGCATGACCTATTTCTCTGGGGAAATTTTGCCCCTTCTTGAACTCCACACCTTGCTTGTGTCTTTTCTCGCCAATCTTCTCTTCCTAGATTCCATCCATGGAACCTGTGCTCAAGGAAAATCAAAGCATTCCTCAGAGTTCATGGACAGGTAGGGTCATCGCAGTTACATGACAAAGCAGATTATGAACCCAAGTCTGCTATTTACTCACTTACTCTAGCACAGCACTAACCTCCCTACCTACATATTGAATTCCAATTTTCCTTTTGAGTTGTGTGCACTTGAGGAGTTAGAGGGGAGTGATCATGAAGGGGCCAAATTGTCAAATTCAGATAACCTATGGGATCAGTCTGAAAGTGGTGGAGGCATTTAAGACAGAAATCCACAGCCTTTACCACCATTTGGTCCATGCCAAGGGGTGGTCCCAGAGTGATGTCTTTTGCCTCCAGGGTTTTCAGGTTTGTTTATTGTTTTTTTGTTTTTTTTTTTTTAGAAGTTCAATTTAAGGGAAGCACACTGTCAGAAGGAAATAATAATTTGAATTTGACATTGACACAGTTCACTTAGGTGCAAAAATTGCCAGGGAGTCCTAGAAGGTAAAAGTGAGGTGAGGAGTCAGAGAAATTTAATACATCTGGAGTTAGTATGATACTGTCAATGACTATAGGCAGTACTTTTTTTTTTTTTTTTTTTTGCCTGCTCAGGGTTTCTTTTCTGGTATCAGAACATTTCCTCATTGTGGAGAACCACCCCTCCCTCCCCTCTTCTCCCCATTCCTCCTGTTTTACAGGCTTACTGTTGGAAGACAATTCTCATGGATCTTTCATATTTCTGCACATCTTGTGTCAGCTCTTGTTTCAGAGGATCTTTTCAAGGATGTTTATAATAAACAGCCTTCGATAGTAGAGATAGGGCCTCCCTGCGGGAAATGGCTAGGTTTGTTTCCTGACTAGAATAATAAAGATAATATCTCCCTCCAGGGTGAAGGGTGAGCAGGTTTGCTAGCAGCTTCCTTGTAAGATCAGGGGTTTCCTAAACTTAAGGCCCTCACATATGAGGCAAATCAACTGTATGTATGCAGCACCTACCTGGGCCACTCTGTATGTTTTTCAAGGGACTTGTGGAGCAAGGGTTGCCAATGTGAATACGAAGCACAGACTGCTTTCTGTGCCGTGAGTAATCAAGTTTTTTATCTCTGACCCAAGGGTCTAGCAGCATGTGTGAAGCTGTGGGAGGCTCTCTTCTTAACTGGCAAGGAAGGTAAGATCTCATACCCGTCTCAGCTCTTGACAGCTTACTGTTGGTTGGAAAGCCTGGCCAGTGAGAGTAGAGCAGGCTCCTGGCCACAAAGATCACTTTGGTATAGTCAGATGACAAAGATCAGGCCCATAGGAAGGGTCTTCAAGGCTTTTGCTGGAGTTACTGGGCAAGGGATGTAGAATAGGAGCCTAGCCATCTTTGTGGTTACCTGGGGAGAGCCCCTTGAGAATGAGTCCCTTTACAGAGTAAAGTAGAGTCAAGAAAATGAGAGAGGGGAGGAGCAGAAAGCAAGGGAAATTGATTGAGGTTGAAATTGAGATTGATTTTATTTGGGAGTGTTGATTGAGAGCCTGGATATCGCCCTGCCTTTTCTGTTACATAAGCCAATACATTCACTTTGTTTGCTTAAGCCAGTTTGTGTGGGAATTTCGATATTAACAAGTGAAAAAGTCCTGTCAAATACAGTTGCAAAAGAGTGGGTTGACCATCCCAAGGGACCACTACTCTGGAGGTTTCTACTCAAGCTTTTCCTTTGTGAGCATATAACCTTCAACTGCTTACTCACTCTAAAATACATCTAAGCAATGGCTGCCATTAGGGTATAGAACTTGAGCTTGGTGCCTCTCCCTAGATGGCTCCCTGAGTAGTTATCTCGTTTTTGATGCTCTGCTTATGTATCTGTGTGTCTGCTTCCCTAAGATGATGTGAAAACTGTGAATCAAACAAATGCAGAATGCTATGGAGAGACAAGACGAATGCAGTAAGAAAGGTGAAAAACATGGAAGATGGCAATGCTTTAGAACTCCTGGGGCCACACCCTTGTAAGGAAGTGAGGAATTTGGGATTGTAGAGGTTTTTGCCTCGAAATTCATCACTCAAAGCTGTTCTGTGGCCCTGCAGAGAAATGATAATCAAGTTGAGGTTAGATATCAATAGATTATTGTTATTATTATTCTGTGGGAAAGCATTGTAGAATTTAGGGTTACACAATGAACTGTGTGAGGTGAAAAGATTGGCAGCTTCTTCTTTTAAAAACAGCTTTGTTTCTAAAGTGGAGAAAGATTATTTTTTTTTGCTTTTCGTTTCTTTATGTTATGTTGTGTGTGAGTACAGATATGCATGTATATTCATGTATAGCCATGACCATGCATTTGTTTGCATGTGTATACATGTGCATGTACATGTGAGCCTATGTGCACATATGTGTATGGCCGGGTATGCCTGTATATGTATGTGTGTCTAGGCATTTATCTTTCTAATTTGGATTGCAGAATTATAATCATCTTTCCAATATTTGATTAATAATTTCACATAATTCACAGTGTTTCTTTTACCAAATGTCCTTTTACCTTTCCAGTAATAGTTTAAATTTGTAGTTGGAGAAGAGGCATAAAGAAGAAGTAGATAAAGATTATCACGTGAAGTTGTGGCACGGGATGCTAATAGATGAAAAAAAAAATTAAGAGGATCAGAGGTTTAAAAAAAGTGAGCAAAGAACCAATTCAAATACTGAGACTTCTATGAAATCCCATGCAAGGCTGCTCCAATTCCATTGCCAGACTTTTTTTCTGACTTCTTGTCATATAAACCATGTGTTGGTCTCCTAAGCAATGCATCACTCTTCTGAGATGCTTTACTCATACATGTTCAGGCTTCCCTCCACGCCCTCATGTTTTCTGCCTCTGCACTTATATTTATCCCTTGCCTGAAATAACATGCTTTTCCCTTCTGAGCCCTATGTGTCTTCATGTCACCCAGACAGATTCACTCACCCAGCCTCTGGGTCTAAATTGCCGCTTAATTTACAAAATTACATGACCCTTCCAGGTAGATGCCATGTCTTGCTTTCTTTTTGACCCAAAACAAGCAAAAATGTTGAGTGATGCTTCTCACTTTCAACACACACACACTTCAAGTTAGTTCTGAGATCAAGTTTTTGAGACTGGTCCTGGGACATGTCACCAGTGAGATGAAGATGTATGAGAGTGCAAAGAAGTTGGAGTTCTTTTTCTTTTTTTAAGAGGAATTTTCACTTGCGAGCAAAATTTTAATTGGATGTCTAAACTTCCAGATAAACTTTTGTTCAACATTTGTCATAAATTTATAGGGGAAGTAAAAAATCAATATTCTGCAGTACTTCTTTCATCCCAAGGAGGTTGAAAGACTTTAGCTGCAAAGTGAGGAGATCAGAAGAGAAACAGATTTATTAAAGAAAAAAAACACCTCATCCTACCAATGTCGTTTGGAAGAACAGACCCTTTCTGAAGCAATTTCTGATCTCCTTTCCAAAGGCGATCACTATTAATAGGCGCCCATGAAGACGAGAAGCAAGAAGAAGTTTCAGAGAGAAAAATGCAGAGTGCAATTTTCTATTATCTACACTTTTGTAGAAAGAGATCCCAGTTGTAAGTGTGAACAATTTGCAAACATTTAAGCCAGGAGTTCTGCCAAATTTAAATGCCTTTGGCAATCAAGACAAGAAGCATCTCTCTCTGATATAACTCCAAATAGCTGGAAAATGACAAATAGGGCAGAATTTCCCATGCCCAGCTTTCATGGGACCCTTCCTACACACACACTCGGTTTCTTTGTAGAACAGTAATGTCATTTCGTAACTTTTTCACTAGCTGCAGTTTGATGTATATGTTTGAGAATTTCCTTGTTTCCTGTTGTCTGAATGCTTTGATATTGTAGGGGAGAAAAAGTCATAACTTTTCCTCACTCATCACAAGGTTTATGACTGAGACCCATAAAAGAAAAGGCAGATTTAGGCCAGAGACAAGCAAAGCAAATGTATTAGCCAAATATTATGGGATATGAGAGTCTTCAGAAATGAAGACCCCCAAACACAGGGAAGATCATGTATGTTTATGCTTAGGTTTGATGAAGAATGGACAGACATGTAGAAGTATGATTAGATGAAAAAGGAGTATGACTGAATGGTAATAAACTGGGGGTGGGGGAAGTAGCAAGGTCTGTTTCTTGAGATTCTTCTTGGCCTCTCTGGATAGCATTCCCTCCCTTCGGATATAGGGCAGATCATCTGCCACACAA